>NW_028230452.1:16103864-16374730 GCF_043228905.1 Azolla caroliniana
ATCCGAAAAGAATGCCATGGTCTTTTGTGCCAGCCAGATATCTGAACACATGCTTGACTGCGTTCCAATGCGATCGGCCAGGATTGTGCATAAATCTGCTAACGACTCCTACGGCATGAGAGATATCAGGCCGTGTCGCGACCATCAGGTACATAAGGGAGCCGACTGCCGGTGCATACGGTACCGACTTCATATCTTCCCCCTCCGGACCGGATGTCGGGCAGTCTCGCTGAGAGAGCCGAAGATTCATAGGGAGCGGGGTTGAAGCAGATTTGGCTGATTGCATGTTGAAGCGTTCCAAGACACGTCCGATATAGTCGGTCTGAGACAAAAAAAGGTGTCGTTTGTCGCGATGCCGACTGATCTTCATGCCGAGTATGTGTCGTGCCGGACCGAGATCCTTCATGGCAAACTTCAACCGCAGTTGCCGAATGAGATCGGCAAGTTCGCCCGCGTGGCGTCCAGAAATTAGCATGTCGTCCACGTAAATGATGAGGAAGATGGGTGATCCATCTTGAGCTGTGTTGGTGAAGAGACAATGGTCCTCATCGCTTTTTGAGAAGCCGATCGATGTGATGAAGTCGTCGAACTTCTTGTACCATTGTCGCGGTGCCTGTTTGAGGCCGTATAGACTCTTCCTGAGTCGGCAGACTAGATGTTCTTGGCCAGTCGCCACGAAGCCTTTTGGCTGCTCCATATAAATTTCCTCGTCTAGATCACCATGGAGGAATGCTGTTTTGACATCTAGCTGAATCAGCTCCAAGTTGTCGGCTGCCACTACGCCGAGTAGGAAACGAAGGGTTGTCATTTTCACCACTGGTGAAAAAATCTCGTCGAAGTCGACGCCGTATTCTTGTCGGAAGCCCTTCGCAACTAGTCTGGCCTTGTACTTTGGGGTGGTCGAATCAGACGTCTCTTTTAGTCGATAAACCCACTTGCAAGGAAGAGCACGTCGGTTCCTAGGTAATTCGACCAGATCCCAAGTCTTGTTTGCCCGAATGGAGTGCATTTCCGACTCCATCGCCAGATGCCAGGTGGCTGAATCGACGGATGTCGATGCTTCTTCGTAAGACGTCGGTTCGCCGGCGTCGGTGAAGAAAATTCCAGGAGAATACCTCTCCGGAGGTTGCGACAGTCTCTCGGATCGTCGAGGCATGATTGGACTGGTCGCATCGGGTATCGTGGTCGGATGGTCCGAAAGCGGATTGTTCTGCTGTGCCGAGTCGGAGTTGTCCGAGTCGGTAGTGTAAGGTTCAGCTACCCGTGAAGCTGACCGTGTGTTGAGAGCGGGGCCTTCTTGAAGGGTCGGCACATCGGAAAAGGTTACCCTTCGGACTTCGATCGGTTTTTCGACTGATGGATTCATGGCCGACTCGTTGAACACAACGTCCGAACTTCGAACGATTTGTCTGCGTTCGGGGTCCCAGAGTCGGTATCCCATTTCGCCGTTGGATCCATATCCAAGGAAAATGCATTTCCTGGACCGAGGTGCAAGTTTTCGGCGATCATCTTTCGGAATAAGGGTGTACGCCTCGCATCCGAAGATCCTCAGCTTGTCGTAATTCGGCTTACTGCCGATCCATAGTTCCTGAGGAATTTGAAGTCCTAGAGGTCTACTTGGCGACATATTGATTATGTGTACTGCCGTGAGTAGAGCCTCTGCCCAGAAGCCATCCGACAGTCCGGAGTGTTGGAGCATGGAAACTGTCCGTTCTTGGATTGTCCGATTCATGCGTTCGGCAATCCCGTTTTGCTCCGGACTGTGTGGTGCCGTAAATTCTCGTCGGATGCCGCGTTGTCGGCAGAATTTGACGAATTCTTCAGATTTAAACTCTCCCCCATTGTCTGTCCGAAGGCATTTCAGCTTTCGGTCGGTTTGATTTTCTACCATAGCGAGCCAATCGGTGAAGATCGAGAAGACCCGATCTTTGGTGCGAATTGGATAAGCCCACACCTTTCGAGTCGAATCGTCAATAAAAGTGACGAAGTAAGAGGCACCACCGAGAGACTGATGCGGCATTGGGCCACAGACGTCCGAGTGGACCAAATCGAGAGGTCTCGATTCTCTTGGTGCTGATGTCGGGTGTGATGTGGCTGCTTGTTTGCCATACTGGCAATGCTCGCAGAATTGATGGTCGGAGAAGGAGAGTTTGGGGATGTATCCGGCTCTAGATAGGTGCGTGATGCCGGCCTTGCTGAGGTGTCCTAATCTTCGGTGCCATAGTGATGACACAGGAATATCCACCAAAAACAGGTTACCCTCTCTGAGCGTAACATGTAACGGATACAGGGAGTGTATCTTGGGTCCTCTAGCAAGCAGGAGGTTCCCCCTGTGGAGTGTCCACCCTCCCGAAGAAAAACCGGCACGAATGCCGTCTTCATCTAGTTGTCCGACTGAGATCAATGGCCGTGAGAGCTCGGGTACATGTCGGACATTGTGGAGTACAAGTGTAGAGCCACCTGCAAGGTTGAGCTCTACTGTGCCGATTCCGATGATGTCACAGTGTTGCGAGTTACCGACCCGAACTGAGTCGGAGTGACGGATCGTGTATTGCCGAAATTGGGATCGATGAGGAGTCACGTGAAACGACGCGCCCGAATCCAAGAGCCATGTGCTCGATTCTTCAGTCGTGAGCAGAACTTCTGAGCCAACTGGATTTTCGATTGATAGTATGTTCGGGTCGTCTGGTAGCACATCAGCTGAGAAGCCGACGTAATTGATCTCCTCATGCCGGCCACTCTTCTTGTTGTTCTTGTTCTTGAGTGCGCGGCAGTCGGCTTTGATGTGTCCGGGTTTCTTGCAGTAGTTGCAGATTCGGTTATCCCGTGACTGGCTCCGTCTTCGCTGATTGTTCGGCGGCCGTGAGGAATCTCTTCCTCGTATGTTCGATCGGTCTGTCGAACCTTGTACTACGTAAGCATCGTCTGTTGAGTCTTTGGCGAAAGACTTTCTCCGAGCTGCTTCGGTCAGGATTGCGCTCGTGACTTCGGAGTATTTAACAGCCGTGGTTGACGCGTTGCACACGGTTGTGACGAAAGTTTCCCATGATGAGGGAAGGCTGCTCATGAGTATCATTGCTCTGAGTTCATCCTCGATTGCCGTCCCCTGTGACGAGATTTGGGAGCTTATGCTTTCGTACTCATTGAGGTGTGCTTGAACCGAGTCGGATTCTTTCATCCGCAAGTTGTAGAGGCGCCGGATCAGAAACATCTTTGTTGCGGCGACCTTCTTTTCGTAAGTGTCCGACAGTGTTTTCCACAGTTCAAATGCTGTCGTACACGATTGCACCGTAAAGTATACCGATTCCGATAGGTGCATCCGAATCGTGGCGCGGACGATTCTGTCCAGCTTCTGCCACTCAATTGGTTTGTATCCTTCTGGAGGTTCTTCATTTTCGATGGGATCGATTTGCCCCTTGACTATGAGATAGTCTTGCATTTGTTCCTTCCAGAAGTTGAAGTTCGATCCATCGAACTTTCGTAGACTCATTTCTGACGAGCCGGATGTTGATGCCATCAAATTCGGTTTTGGTTAACGAAGCTCGGTTCGGAGTTGACTACGGACCTTGTTGGAGTGCAGCCGGTTGGCTCACCCGATATTGTTCTAGTCGGGTTTGAACCCGAGTCGGTTCGGCTTCGGAACTTGCTCGAATTGACTTCGGTAGCTTGAGGGACAGAGCCGACTGGTCTTCCCGAATGTTGCCGAGTCGGAGTGAGCCCGGTTCGCTTCGGATATATATGCCGAATACCGATTATTAAAACCGATTATCTGGACCGATTCTGCTTCGGGTGACTGCAGCAACGAGAGAGATGGATCTAACTGATCCTCTCGAATGTCGATCAGCCTGATGAAGCACGAATTTGGGGTTGTTGTCTTGAGACCGATCTGCACCGAGTGGTTACAGCGAGCGGCGTTTGATGACCTCTTCGGATGCCGTTTAACCGAATGGAGCACGAATCGTGTCAATGTTGCACGAGGGGATTTCACCTCGAGCGGTTACAATCACAAGGAACGGAGTACAGCCTGCTGGCTTACTCCAAACAAAGATGATCTAACGCGATGAGATGCAAACCTGGTTTTTTTTTTTTCTTCTTCCTCTCTCTTCTTCGAATGACGCAGGAAACCGAATGCTGAGACGACGGCCGACAGCGGATTGAGGGACCGACTACTGTGCAGGCTCTGATACCAGATGTTGGAAGCGAGGTCGTCAATGCGGAAGATCTTGAAGCATTCAGTTCTGTTCTTCTCCTGCGTATGACAGAATGTAGGTCGTTGCACAGTATTGAAATTCCGTGCTCGGCCACAACCGAGGAACAGGATCGATTCACAGAAAACGGGAAATACAACAATGCACGAAAGACAATAGAGAGAAAGGTACACTGGATGTTTTACGTGGAAAACCCTAAATGGGAAAAACCACGGGAGCCTCAAACTCCAACTATCACTATGAACAGGGATGTACACTGGTGAAGCTACAAGGCAACAACCTTGAGCTCACTGTCTTCGCCACAGGCGGCGGCAATACACAGAGGCAACGACCTCTTCGTCTCTCTCTCTCTCTCTCTCTCGGCTGCTCTCACTTCGCATGAAAATTAAGCAACAACATCAACTGTTTGCCCTAAGTCATATTTATACACATATGACTTTCGGGCTATTTACAAATATAACCTCAAGGGCTCTTGGCAAACATATTCACAAATATGTCCCCGCATCCGGATCTCTCTCTCCGGGTACATTCGTCATCCGGCTCCGTAGCCGGGGTCTTCATCATCCGGCTCCGTAGCCGGGGTCTTCAGCATCCGGCTCCGTAGCCGGGGTCTTCATCATCCGGCTCCGTAACCTGGTACTCTTCATCCGGCTTCATGCCGGGTACTCTTCATCCTACGGTTCCGTAACAGCCTCCGGGCTTGCCGTCATTCATCTCCGGACATCCCATCCGGAGGGACCGAAATCCCAACAAACTCCCCCTTCACTTCGGCATGGGATGTCTCTCCAATCCGATCCTCTTCCGGCATGCTTCCAGCTTGTCGGGTGTGAGCACCTTGGTCAGCATATCCGACCCGTTCTCGTCAGTGTGGATCTTCGTCAGCACGAACTCCTCGTCTTCTATCCTCTCCCGGATCCAGTGGTATCTCCGCTGGATGTGTTTCGTCCGGGAATGGTAGGCCGCGTTCTTCGCAAGGTGGATGGCACTCTGACTGTCGCAGTAGAGTCGGTACTCCTCCTGTTGGATACCGAGCTCTCTAATGAAGTCCTTCATCCATATTATTTCCTTGCCGGCTTCAACAGCTGCCATGTACTCCGCCTCCGTGGTTGACAACGCAACCGTCTTCTGCAGCCTCGACTGCCACGAAACAGCTCCTCCTGCATACGTCATCACATACCCTGATGTGGACCGGCTGGTATCTGCATCAGCCGACATATCCGAATCGGTAAAGCCGTCGAATTCGGGCTTACCGGAGCCGAATCGGAGGCACACGTTTGCCGTGCCCTTCAGGTATCGGAGTATCCACTTGACCGCGTTCCAGTGCTCTTTGCCGGGATTGCTCATGTACCGGCTCACCACTCCGACTGCATATCCTATGTCCGGTCTTGTACACACCATTGCGTACATCAAGCTTCCGACGGCAGAGGCATATGGTACTTTCATCATGTCCTCCTTCTCAGCCTTTGTCTTGGGGCTTTGCTTGCTGGACAACTTGCAGTTTGCCGGGAGGGTTGACCCGACCGGTCTTGCTTCCGACATGTTGAACCGGTGAAGCACCTTTGTCACGTACTTCTCCTGTGACAGCCACAACTGCTTCTTCTTCCGGTCCCGGATGATGTGCATCCCTAGTATTTGCCTCGCCGGACCCAGGTCCTTCATTGAGAAGGTTCGGTGAAGTGCCTCCTTCAGCACCCGTATCTTGACCTGGTCCCGTCCGACGATCAACATGTCGTCCACGTACAGGAGGAGTATTAGAGAGTCTCCTCCTTCGAACTTCTTCACAAACACGCAGTGATCAGACTGCGTTTTGTGGTACCCTTCGTCGGTCATGAAGGAGTCGAACTTCCGGTACCATTGCCGGGGAGCCTGCTTCAGTCCGTAAAGGCTCTTCTTCAACCGGCATACCAGGTGCTCCTTCCCTTTCTTCTCGAATCCTTCCGGTTGCTGCATGTAGATCTCTTCATCGAGGTCACCGTGAAGGAATGCCGTCTTCACGTCCATCTGTTCTACCTCGAGGTCCATGCTTGCCGCTATGCTCAGCACCGTCCGGATAGAGGTCATCTTCACTACCGGGGCAAATATCTCGTCGAAGTCGACGCCCTTCTTCTGCTGGAACCCCTTCACCACGATCCTGGCTTTGTATCTCTGGGGGTTTCCGGCATCTCCCGGTTTCAGCTTGAACACCCACTTGTTTCGAAGTGCCCGCTTTCCTTTCGGCAACTCCACAAGTTCATATGTGTGGTTCTCATGCAGGGAATCCATCTCCTCCTGCATGGCACTTAACCACCTGCGGCTCTGGGTGTCGTGCTTTGCTTCTTCAAAGCTCTCCGGCTCCCCCTCGTTGGTTAGCAGCACGTGCTCTGGTTCCGGAAATCTCCGGGGGGCCCTTCTCTCTCTTAGAGGATATCTCCGTTCGGGAGCTTCGGTAACCGGTTCTTCCGATTCTTCTTCTTCATCCGAATCCATTTCGGGATCGGGGCCGGTTCCGGTATCATTTTCATCTTCTTCGGCCGGTTCTGTTTCTTCACCGTCTTCGGCCGGGTCTTCGAGTGTTAACCGGTCCCTTGCCGGTCGGGACTGCTCCTCGTAGAGTTTATCCTCACCGGTCGACTTGGAGCTCTTCATCTTCTTCTCCGACTCCCAGTCGGCGAGCGTCTTGTCCTCCATGAAAATGATATCTCGACTCCTGAATATCTTCTTGTCGACCGGGTCCCATACTCGGTAGCCGAACTCGTCGTCGCCGTAACCGAGGAATATGCATGGCCGGGTCTTTGGATCTAGCTTTCCTCTCCGGTCCTTTGCCACATGCACGTATGCGAGACACCCGAACACCTTCAGATGCCGGTAGGACACTTCCTTACCGGTCCACACTTTCTGCGGCGTGTCTCCGTCCAAAGGTACTGAGGGTGATCTGTTTATCACGTATGTCGCCGTCGACATTGCCTCAGCCCAAAACCCCTTGGGTAATTTCGCATGCGCCAGCATACTCCGGACCCTCTCCATTATGGTCCGGTTCATCCTCTCGGCCAGCCCGTTTAGTTCCGGCGTCTTCGGCACAGTAAACTCGAGCCGGATTCCCTTCGAGCGACAGTACTCCTGGAACTGCCCCCGGTATTCCCCTCCGTTATCCGCTCGTATCGCTTTCAGCTTCTTGCCGGATTCCCTTTCCACTCTCGCGTGGAGTTCTTTGAAGACGGACAATACTTGGTCCTTTGTCTTCAACGGTGCCGTCCACAGCTTCCGGCTGTGATCATCAATGAATGTTACGAAGTACTGGGCTCCGCCATGCGACTTCGTTTCTACCTGACACACATCGGTGTGCACCAACTCCAATGGTGCGCTACGTCTCGTCGGTGGCCTTGAGTGGAAGGAGGTCCGGTTTTGCTTACCGGCCAGGCAGTCGGTGCACTTCTCCAGGTGCACATGCTTCACTGGAATGAGGTTGTCTTCTGCAAGCCTCTTCATCCCCTTCTCACTCATGTGGCACAGTCTTTTGTGCCACAGCTCACCGGCAGTGTCGGCTGCCACATTCAGCTCTTCCAGACATAGCCGGGAATTCATCAGGTACAGTGTGTTGACCTTCCGGGCCCGAGCCACGATCAGGCTCCCCTTGCTGAACTTCATGACACCGTTCCGGATGCTACCCGTGTAGCCTTCATCATCTAGCCTCCCGGCCGAGATCAGGTTCAATCGGACCTCCGGAACGTGTCGCACATCCTTCAGCAGCATCTTGCATCCGGTTGATGTCATCAGCCACACGTCTCCTATGCCGGCTATCCGGCACGTACCTTCATTTCCCATCCGGACACAGCCGTGCTCACCGGCTGTGTAGGATGAGAAGTATTTCTTCTCCGGGGTCAGGTGGAACGACGCTCCGGAATCGACCACCCAGGTCATCTCTACACCGGCAAGGTTCAGCTCCCTCTCTTCGGTAATAAGCATTATCTCTTCTTCACTTGCCGCGAGTGCCGTCGTTCCTTTCCGGTCCTGCCCTCGCCGATCCGGACCTCTCCGGTCCGTGGCTCCCCGGTATGCACCGTTTCTCTCCGGTGATTTCTTCGAATCGGTGTCGTCGGCTCCGTTGTCTTTTCGGTAATGCCGACAATTCTTCCGGAAGTGCCCCGGCTTCCCACAGTGGAAGCATGTGGATCTTCCTCTTGACTGCGACCGGGTCCCCGACTTCTCCCGTCTTTGCGGACTCCGGTTCCATTGTCTTCCCCGTTCCGATTCGGTAAGCAGCGCCTTCGAGTCGGAGACCGGTTCTTTATCTCTCCGACGCGCTTCTTCGTTCAAAATACTTGTCTTTACCGTTTGTAGGGACAAGTTATCTTCGGCGCAGGAGGTGCTGAGAGTCACCACCAAGTTCTCCCAGCTGTCCGGCAATGTACACATCAGGATGATGGCTTGCATTGCATCCTCCAACGGGAACTTGATCGCCGCAAGCTGGTTCACGAATCCCATGAACGTGCTTACGTGTTCCACCATACTCTCGCCGTCCCGGTACTTGAGGTTCACTATCTTTCTCATCAGGGAGGTCCGGTTCAACGCATTCTTCCTCTCATAGAGGCCCGACAGCTTCTTCCACATCTCATAGGCGTTCGTATCGTTCGCCACATGTTGCAGGACACTTACATCGACATATTGCCGGATCGTCGCTACTGCTTTCCGGTTCAGGAGCTTCCACTCCGACTCAAGTACTCCCTTCGGTATTTCCGACCTGTCAATCGGTTCGTACAGGTCCCGAACAATCAGAAGATCCTCCATCTTGATCTTCCAGTCGGCGTAATTCTGCGCATTCAGCACCATCATTCCCGGCTGCCCGCTACCGCCGCCTTCCATCTTCTGTGTTATCGTCGCTCTGATACCACTTTATTGAAATTCCGTGCTCGGCCACAACCGAGGAACAGGATCGATTCACAGAAAACGGGAAATACAACAATGCACGAAAGACAATAGAGAGAAAGGTACACTGGATGTTTTACGTGGAAAACCCTAAATGGGAAAAACCACGGGAGCCTCAAACTCCAACTATCACTATGAACAGGGATGTACACTGGTGAAGCTACAAGGCAACAACCTTGAGCTCACTGTCTTCGCCACAGGCGGCGGCAATACACAGAGGCAACGACCTCTTCGTCTCTCTCTCTCTCTCTCTCTCGGCTGCTCTCACTTCGCATGAAAATTAAGCAACAACATCAACTGTTTGCCCTAAGTCATATTTATACACATATGACTTTCGGGCTATTTACAAATATAACCTCAAGGGCTCTTGGCAAACATATTCACAAATATGTCCCCGCATCCGGATCTCTCTCTCCGGGTACATTCGTCATCCGGCTCCGTAGCCGGGGTCTTCATCATCCGGCTCCGTAGCCGGGGTCTTCAGCATCCGGCTCCGTAGCCGGGGTCTTCATCATCCGGCTCCGTAACCTGGTACTCTTCATCCGGCTTCATGCCGGGTACTCTTCATCCTACGGTTCCGTAACAGCCTCCGGGCTTGCCGTCATTCATCTCCGGACATCCCATCCGGAGGGACCGAAATCCCAACACATAGAGAGAGAGAGAGAGAGAGAGAGAGAGAAAAGAACTTTCCATTTCCCAAAGCAATAATACAACAGCCAACCTTACAAAAAGGTTACAAGGTCAATATATATAGTGACCGACTTAGGGCAACTACCCTTTATGCTAATTACATAAATGGCCAAGACGAGATAGTGTGAATACGTCCATTATACACATGTATTCGACACTCGCCACCGGACACTCAATCGCGAGTTGATTCACTACCAAAACCCCCGTCGAGCCCTCCGGAGGTCAATCAACCAGAACTAAACCCTTTTCCGGTGCTACCAGAAGACCCAGAGTACGACATCATGCCGTACCCATATGACGAGAACTGGTCGTTCCTTATGCGCAACGCTCGGCCACAACCGAGCTTAGAATGATACACAGAAAACGGGAAATAGAACACGACACAAAGAAGAGGAAGATACACAGGAGGTTTACGTGGAAAACCCCAAACTAGGGGAAAAACCACGGCAGCCCACAGGCTGCAAACTGTCACTATGTAAGAATGTACAAAACAGTGAGTTCACGGAGGCAACGACCTCGGACTCACGATCTTCGCCACAGACGGCGGTTACAACAGAGGCAACGACCTCTTTCTCTCTCTCTCTCTCTGTACAGTTACGCACACTCTCTATTCTTGCACCAACAAGAATGACAACAACTATATCTAAAAGTTTGCCCTAAGTCATATTTATATTAATATGACTTTTCGGCTATTTACAAATGTAGCCGCAATGGACTATCAGAAACATATTTACTAATATGTCTCTTCATCCGGTTCATACCGGGTCTGCACCATCCGGCTCTCCGTAGCCGGGTACTCTTCATCCGGTTTATATCGGGTCTGCACCATCCGGCTCTCCGTAGCCGGGTACTCTTCATCCTGTTCACACCGGGTCTGCACCATCCGGCTCTCCGTAGCAGGGGTACTCTTCATCCGGTTCACACCGGGTCTGCACCATCCGGCTCTCCGTAAGCCGGGTACTCCTCTTCCGGTTTTGGCCTCGGCCTATCGGCCTCGGCCGAGATTGTTCGTCGGCACTGTTCTCCTCCCTTCTCATCCGGAGGGACCTGTCTCCCAACACCATACCCACGATACACCGGCGAACCAGACGCCGAGTCACACATCCGTGCCTTCATATCCACGTGGCAGGCTAACCACTCCACGCACCGCCTCACGCCGGCCGAAATCGATGCCTCAAAGATTGCCGAGTTCACACTCTCCCTCGATGGACCGGCCGCACGATGGTACTCTCGCCTCGAAATAGGAGAGGCCACCACTTTCCAAATCGTGCGCACAAAGTTCCTTGAACTTTTTCATCGCGAGGTGCCTAAACGGGAACTGCTCTGGCAATTCTTCTCTATATGCCAAGAACCGCACGAAACGGTCGCGCAGTTCACGATCCGGTTCTGGGATCTCTATAGACAAGTGGCCGATGATGTCTCGGCACAACATATACCGGACACTTTCCTATCCAGTTTACGAGAGCCTCTACGAATGACTCTCGCACTTACAAATTTCGCCAACCATACTATTGAACAAGTCATAGCGCGCGTTCTCGCCCTCGATCGGAACCAGCACGACGCGGCCTTCTCGATGACATCCTTGCAAAACGCTCTTCCCCAAGAGGACAATCGCTTTCGCCAAGCCCTCCAATGCACAACGTGTTCAGAATCAGGGCACCTGACCCTCGAATGCCCCCACCGACCACAGTGTCCGATCTGTTAGTCTCGAGCTCACACGGTCAAGCAGTGCGAATATAATATGCTGAACCGCACAACGGCGGCACCGGTCCGCCAGATCGAGCCACGAAATACATACTCTCGGTAGGACGAGCGATATATCTACCGAGACCAGGATAAAGACCAACCGCGATCCCCGGATCGACGGCGCCGAGACGACGACTACCGACGTGATGACCGTCGTGATCATTATCGCGATGACCGGCACAACGATTATGCCCGATATGATGACGATCGCGATGACCAGTATGACCGACGGAACTCACGCATTGATCGGCCAAACGGCAACCGCAACACACGCAACAATAGAAGACCTAATGACAACCGCCAACGGGACGCTCCTCAAAATGACCAGCGCAACTCCAACGTACCTTGGAACAACCCACCACCAAACGAGACCGAGAATCAACAACAACAGCTTCCACACACAGATCGAGCGGACACCAGTAGCTCGGCCAACGTGACATGTTTTAAATGTAATCAACCAGGCCACTACGCCACGCAATGTCCGACAACCAACCGTGGCAAGGCACCCGCGGTGAACAGTATCATGGTCGATGTTCAAACGGTCACTACCCGGAGTAAAGCGCAGACTACTCAGTGGCAAATCCAAGATGAAGTACGTTAGGCAGCAAAAGAATGGATCGACACGGCCAATAAAAATAATGTCGTACGCATGCAAACTGACATGAGAGACGGGCCCAGTGAAGTACCACAAACCTCGGCACCATCCACGTCGTCGGAGGACGACCAGCTATGGGATGTTCTTACCAACTCCCGCATCTCGCTGCCCCTACATAAACTGCTACCACTCATGCCGAGATTTTGGGACACCCTGGCGGCACTCCAGGCCAATACTAAGCCAGTGATGCCACCGATACACCTCACCGAAGCAGGAACTGGTCCACCACTCATGGATTCTCAGAACCCAGCCGTGCGAATCATCATTAAGGGACAAGACATGCACAGATGCATCATCAACGGCGGATCCGGCGTAAAAGTTATTAGCGAGTTAACGTGTCTCAACCTCGGCCTGAATCAATGGGAACCATGCCCCTTTTGGCTTCGGATGGCCGACACACGCTCCGTTCGCCCCATTGGTTTAATCCGCCATCTCGACTTCACACTCGGAGGCCACATGTTCACGATCTCGGCCGTCGTGCTGAGACTGGAGACACAAGGCGCCTACCCACTGTTACTAGGTCGACCATGGTTGCGTACAGCGAATATCAAGCAACATTGGCAACGCAACATGATCTCGTTCCGAAGAGGCAAGACAAAAGTCCGCATCATCACTGAAGAACGAGTCCCCGTCGCCCTCAACACTTCGCCGTTATACACGGAAGGGGTCCATATGCTTGACGGTTTGGCCGATGAGGAGGTCGATGACTTCCTAGATGATCATCCCACGATCATCCCTCTCTTCGAAATAGATGCCTTACCAACCATTGAGCCATCTAAAGACGAGGAAGTCACGGAGGAGTCACCACCCCAAGATGAACCAGATCCAACCACAGTTGCCGAGCTACGTCATGCTCGGGAGGCTTTCGAACGCGAACTCGCCATTTCACAACGAGTGAAAGCATCAACCCTGGAAACAATAAACCTCGGTTTGGACGAGAATCCCCGTACGTTACAAATTGCCAATAATCTACCAACCGGAGAACAGGCATGCCTCGTAAAATTGCTCACCGACTACCATGATGTTTTCGCTTGGTCTTACACCGATATGAAGGGGCTAGATCCTCAATACTACCAACATCAAATTCATATCTTAACCGACACTCGGCCAGTTTAGCAGAGGCGCTACAGGATGAACCCCAACTACGCCGCTAAAGTCAAAGAGGAAATCGACAAACTACTCCGAGCGGGCTTCATTCGCCCTATTAAACGGGCCACGTGGTTGAGCCCGATCGTAGTGGTCCCAAAGAAGAATGGAAAAATCTGCGTCTGCATCGACTATCGGAAGCTTAACGCGGCAACAGTCACCGACGGTTTCCCTCTCCCATTCATGGATAGCGTCCTCGACACGGTAGCCGGCCACGAATGCTACAATTTCCTCGACGGGTTCAGCGGCTATAACCAGATAAGAATGCACCCGGAGGATAAGGAGAAAACCGCTTTCGTCACGGAATGGGGTGTTTTTGTATCAGAAGTTATGATGTTCAGTCTAAAAACAGCGCCGGCTACGTTCCAGCGCATCATCACCGAAATCTTTCATGACTACATCCCGCCGTTCATGCAAGTCTTTCTCGACGATTTCGCCGTGTATGGCCATCGACAGGAACACATGACCCAGTTACGACTCTGCCTGGACCGATGTCGCCAAGCTCGATTGAGTTTAAACCCGACGAAATGCGTGTTCTTAGTCACCAGCGGCAACCTTCTCGGCCACATTGTCAGTCAAGAAGGCATCGTTATGAACCCGGATAAAGTAAAGGCAATCCTGAATGCCACCGCACCCTCGAACGCTAAGGCACTAAGCCGTTTTTTGGGACAGATCCGGTGGCACAGCCGAATGATACGACACCTGGCCGATTTCGCGACACCTTTACACGCAGCAGTCCATCGCCTTCCTTTCCAATGGACGTCAATCGAGGACACGGCCTATCAAACCCTGAAACGAATGTTGTCATATGCCCCGGTGGTCCAGTCCCCGGTTTGGTCCGAACCGGTTCATGTCTTCGTAGATGCTTCAGACATCGCCATCGGAAGTGCCCTGATGCAATGCACACCCCCGAATTGGTATAGGCCCGTGTACTACGCCAGCCGACGGCTCTCGACCGCGGAAAAGAATTACTCCACCACCGAGCGGGAGGCCCTCAGTATGATTTATAACATCAATAAATTTCAGCATTACCTCTTGGGCCAAAAATTTACCTTTCACGTGGATCACTCGGCCCTTCTTTATTTGGTCAATAAACAAGCCCTCACTGGACGGTTGGCTCGGTGGATGCTCCTACTACAAGAGTTTGATTTCCAAATTCAGCATCGACCCAGGGTACAACATGTCGTCGCCGACTACTTGAGCCGTCTTGAGTCAGGGGAACCGGCAAAAACAACGTACGACGAGCTACCGGACGCCAGCCTATTTAACCTGACCACGATACCAGACGATAATGGAGATGAATGGATCACGGAGATGACCCATTTTATCACTACCGGTGTACCTCCCGAGCACATGACCCTTGACACGAGAAAACGCCTAGCAGTGCGTAGCCGGAATTTTTGCCTCGTCTCAGACATTCTCTACCACAAAGGCTCGGACGACATATGGCGCCGAGCGATTAGGGAATTCGAGAAGAACACCGTTCTTCAGGAAGCCCACCAAGGAGTAGCTGGGGGGCACTACACCGGGGATTCCACGGCAAGGAAAGTTTGGCAAAGTGGATTGTGGTGGCCGACAACGAAGAAAGACGCTCACGAGTTTTGCCAGCAGTGCGATTTGTGCCAACGACTGGGGCAACCAATGGAACAGTCACGAATGCCACACCAGCCGATTCTTCTGTTGGACCCATTTCAAAAATGGGGTTTGAATTTTGTAGGCCCTTTCAAACCACCCGCGGCCCGAACAGGGAATAGGTATATTATTGTTGCCACGGATTACTGCACCAAATGGGTCGAGGCTAAGGCACTCCGAGATAACATGGTGGCATCCACGGCTAAATTCGTGTACGAGCACCTCTGGTGCCGTTACGGATGCCCAATCGAGCTCGTTAGTGATCAAGGTGGGCACTTCATCAATCACATAATACGTGAGCTTACACACCACTACGTGGTGGTGCACAAGAAAAGCACACCATACTACCCACAGGCGAACAGCTTGGCGGAATCGACCAATAAAATCCTCCAAACCATACTGAAGAAGATCGTCAATGAAAACAGGACCGATTGGGATGACAAACTCCAAAGCGCGTTGTGGGCGTATCGTACGACTTTCAAAACAAGCATCCAATCAACCCCCTTTCGAATGGTGTTCGGGTTAGAAGCCATAATGCCCGTCGAGTTCCAAGTCCCGAGCCTCCGAGTTCAAGTCAAAGCACAGCTCCCCGAGGCCCAATCCGAGCAATACTGGCTGGAACAACTCCTCGAACTCGGCGAAGATAGGATAGAGAGAATGGCCCAACTCGAACAACTCCAACGCCAACGCAAGGCTTTCGTGGATTGACATCGACACAGGCTGGAAAAGGAGCTCACCATCGGCAAACCAATTCTTCTTTTTCAAACACGACTCGGGTCTATGCTGGGAAAATTAAGATTTCGGTGGACCGGTCCATTCTGGATTATCGACGAGTTCAACGGGACGTTCCAGCTCGGCACACTCGCCGGCGACACTCTCAAAAGCTGGGCCAATGGTTTCCGACTTCGATCATATCGAGGGACTACACCACCCAACCCGTTTACCGAGCCACATGGCACAAACGAGTTTCGGGAGACCACCACGGAGGAGGCCACGTGTCCCCCTGAATAAGGACTCACCCACCTTCTTGAAATTAATAAAAGTAGTAGTAGGTAGGATTAACCATAGTTTAGCCACCGATTAGCTACACCTACACCACCCACCTAGGCACCCACAATTTTAGGAGCACCCCTCGCCACCACTCATTTAGTACCTATTTAAGCACATGCAAAGCACTAGAAGCACCCCACTCACCTTCAGGACATGTGGTGCTAGTCACTTATTATGGCACCCACGACTCAGAATCTTCAGGATTCGCTTCAGGCACAAAACCCTAGGAGTAAGTTACTAAAACCGTTTCCAAAACGCAGCACAGACACAGAAGTTCATTATCGCTCCCCATCTCCATCGCTCTCAAGCTCAGAAACCCCGTCTCGCTCTCATCGCGCTAAACGCTCTTGCTCTCAAGCCCTCTTTCGCTCTCATAACCCCTCTGTTGGACTTCCCCTTCCTGTTGTTCCTCTTGTGGCTCGCCCTCGCCTCATCACTCTTCTTCACGCCTCCACACAGTCGAACCCCGTCTCCATCTCCACCATGCCTCTTACCGCTTCAACAGAAACCCGCGCATGGCTTCAAGAACGAGGAATGGGCGGTTACCTGAAGATCATCGATGCCCCCGCACACCCAGATGCCCAAACTGTGGTTAAACGTATAAGTCCCGAAGCCATCACCAACAACGTGCTTCGAGCTGTTTTGGACCTGCAACGGGGAGGGGACCATGAGGTCGACATACCCCCGGCATCAAAGATGAAAGCGTACTTCGGTGAGTACTCAACCTCAGGGAAGGCATATCGCACGTATGGCGGTCCCAACAGAGCTTTCGGGGAGATTGCTCGTATATTAATGAAGTATGCATTCGTGCATACAAACCCAACGAGCATGCCGCAGAACAAGGCAGCCATCATCATCAGCGCGTATGAAGGAAACAGAATCGATTGGGGAATCATCACAGGCGAGGGACTACGCACCGCCTTAGCTTCATTTCAGTCTGGTAAGAAGATGTTGTCTGTTCTTACCCACTTTTTGATGGTTCTGTACCCACCCTCTTCTCTTCCTTCCCCTCGCACACTCACGTCCCCACCACCACCACGAAGGCAGAAAGAGAAATTCGTTGCCATCAGCCACAAAGCATGGGAGGAACCCACATCGCCTCCACCTCCTGCCGCTAACCAAAACCCCGCATCTGCACCACCACCCACTCAACCCCAACAAAAAAGGGCAGTTTCCGAGACCTGCCAAGAATGGGAGGAGGAGGTAGCCGCGGAAGATAACACGGCCGATGATGTCACCATTCGACAACCAACGTCGCGCCCCTCGGTAACTTCCCCAGGGCCTAGCCCATGCCCCAACACACAGCAGGCTGCACCACCACGACCCCAGAAAAGGAAGCAGGCGGAGGAAACGACACTACCGGCCCCGGAACCCCAAACACAGTCGAGCAAGAGAAGACGGCTTAACCGCGAGTCCTCGGAAGAACCAAAAGAGCCACAACAGGAGCAAGCCTTAGTTGTCAGACAAAGCAACCTGGCCATCATCCCTGAGGAGGCATTGCTGAACCAGGGAAAGATCGAGCATGGGCAGACAACGCAGATCTCAGAGGATGAAGTCCTCGGGTATAAGGACCTCCCCGCGGAGGCTTACGAATTTAGTGCGCTCCTACGCCTCGGTACGACATTCGAGCTGGTCGACTTCCTCGCCAGAGCCCAAGTCACGGCAGCCGCTCGAATGGCGGAGGAGCACGCCGAAACAACAATGATTCAACGCGCGCTAATAGGTGAAATTGAGCCCCAAGAGGACAGGGCTTTACAGAAAATCGGGAGAAAGAAGCAGGCAAAACAGGTTGCTCTCCTAATGGAGGTCCCCAAGTTGAACACGGCCCTTATTGAGGCATATCGGAACCTAGATCGCACTACGCGGGCAGCCAAAGACATGGCCCGAAAGATAAAAATAGCCCAAAAATAGGCTAAGATGGCTACAGAATTATGGCACGCTGCGAACCAGAAGCTGGCAGCCTGGGAGCAAAACCGGCCGGAACAACAACTCTTGAGCCTTCCGGTCATGACCACCGAGGCCCTCACAGCGCCTCCACGCATAACAATGATGGATGAAAGCACCATCACCGACTCAATCATGACGATGCAGGCCAGTACACAAACGGATTCGTTACAAATGGTCGATGCCTGCACAACAACCGAGGCACCCACGCCCATGGAGAAGACCGAGATACCACCAACTCATGCACCCAAGGAGGTGGCAACCCAGACAGAACCCCCGTTCCGGGATTACCGTGCGGAGCTTAAAGAAGAAGAACGGCGAACCGAGAGACACGAACAACGGCATCAAGAGGCGATGGCTCGCCTAAAAGAAGAAGCTTCCAAGCAGATGGCCGAGATGAGAGCCCAGGCCGACCAAAGGATACACGAGCAGAACGAAGCACTAGGCCGGGTACAAGCGCAAGCCGCGAGCAAAGAAGCCGAACTCAACAACAAACTGGAGGAATACGCAGTCACAATGGCAAAGAAAGAGAAGGAGGTCCTAGACCTACAGGCCACGCTCGACAATGCGAAAGACTGGAACCATCGGCAGGAGGAAAGAAATTGCCAACGGGAGGAGAGAATGATCGCGGAGAATGTCGAGCTGCAGAGTCAGCGTACGACCCTTAAAGAAATGGTTGACGAGTTTTTCATCAAATGCAAGCTACTTTCGGAGCAAAAAGACGAATTATCGGATTCCTACTTCGCCCTACAAGAAGAGAGAATCGTCGAACGAGAACAAATCCGGGCCACGTGTCAAAAAGAACGGGAGCAAGCCACCGAAGAACTCACCAAGCGTTACGAGCAGGCTCTCCAGCTCGTAACCGCGGATGCAAAGAACAATCAAGCTATCTATGAGCTAAGAGCACAGAAGATTCAGGCCGAGGTCGACGGTTTAAAACAGGAATTAGCAACCATCCGAGCACAGCCCGGCATGGATGAGACACGCATCAGAATACTGATCGAGAAACAGCGCCAGCACCTTACCAAAAAGGTCGAGGAAACATTAAGTCGCGCAGGAGACGAATGGGCAGCCCAAGCTGCCGAATTGCATATTTTACGCGCCGACGCCAAGAACCGACGGAAGGAGGGCCGCGGCTTCTACAAAATGGACGAAGCCAGCATACAAAACCTGCGTGCAGATTTAACCAAGGATTAACAGTCCTTGGCAAAATCTCACATCGCGGCAATCGAGCAAATAATGGAGGACTTCAATGATGGTCAGATGTTGTTTCGCCTGGAAGCAGAAGCCTTCGAACGAGAACGACTCGCAACCATCCGAACCAGCCCTCCAACAGCCACAGAGCAGAAGGAAGAACCTTCCAGCAAGGAGATCACGGACACGGCACAGGAGGAACTTGCCCCGGCCAACAGACATCCCATGGACGCCCACACATTACCAGATCCTGTCGAAGTAGAGGTCAGCGCCCACGAACCTACACCCCCACCAGAAGAATCGGCCGCACCTGAGGCGGACGCCCGAGAAGATATGACACCCCCGGACCAAACTCAACCCCCCGCACCGACAGTCCAACCAGACCATCCTGCCACCACCCCGGACCCCGACAACATCCTCGACATCTTAAAAGAGGAATGAAACGAGGATCACGCCTAAAAGGCAATTTTTGTAATATTGTTAGTATTTTGTAAGTCGTGGGTCCGACGGACAAGGTCCTGTCCCACGGGCATGCCAGGTGTTGTCCAGAGGACAAAAATGTAAAATGAGGGAATTAGCAAACGCCGAGTCCGAGTATCACGGGCCACCGACGGCTCGGCTATGTATTAGGGGAAAAGTTATTTAAACGAGGACCAGTACCTCAGAGAGGGAGAGAAGAAAAATATAGGCGGAAGCACTAGCTTAGTCCCTCGTAACTAGATAAACTTGTAAGGTCACCGGCCATAGGCCGTGTTCTGTAATCTTTTCTGTCATAGTAATATATCTGATTTGTGCCCAATTTGCTCCATGAGTCTGTGCTTTGATCCATACCTATGAGTTCAACGCCGCCCACGCCTATCAAGACCTCGCTAGTGTTTTCTCTCTGAGCCCTGTCTCTCTCTCGACGCCTCTGTTACTAGCCTTCACGTACCACGCCCTTGAATACCGATAGCCGCAGATCTATCGAAGGTGTTCACCCAAAGGAACGGGTAACATTGTCGAGGATTCATTCCTCAAGGACCTTCCGCAGGTCCGTCGTTCTTTCTATCTCAGTGCTCAACTGGTAACCAACTTTCTTTGTTTTATCCGGTGTGCCGGAGGTACCGGCGTCATTCTGCTTCAGCCTGAACTGGGTCTCATACCGTTGGGAGAGTCCGGCCCCTCCGGCTTTTCCCGCACGTTTGTCTTCTACGCGAACCTCGTAGTTCTGGCACGCGGCCTCCACGAAGCCGGTCTTTTCCTCGATCAGGTCGCTCCACCCGGTGACCTCCCAGACCCACCTTTCTGTGTGATCCGCTTCCTCTTTCCTCAACTGCATACCGACGAGGCCTTCTAGTACCACCGGCCAGAACCCGGAGTCCTTCGTCTTTCGGCCTTTGTCACTCCTAACCCGGATTCCTGCCGACACCGAGTAGTGGAGGGTCTCTGCGTGGCGTGTTGCTACTTCTTCCATCAACCTCTTCATTCCTCCTCGTCTAATATTCAGCTCCAGGGCTCTCCGGGTCTCGCTAACATGCACCCTCTCGTTCCACATGTACACCACGTTAGCCTTTACTGCTTCGACGAAGTCCACGCAGTCCTTCCGAATGTGACCGACCGCATCACACCACAAGCACCGATGCCCACCCTGAGGCCTTCGATCACAAGGCTGCTCGTTGTCGTCCCTCCTTGCCTGTGCAATCTGGAGGTCTCGTACCATCCACGTCAGCTGCTCTAGAGCCGCTCCTCCGGGCGGGCTTTTGACCACGCTGGTCGATGTCGAGCCTGTCTCGAGCCAATCCTGGGTTTCCTCCCTTCGCGTTGGCGGGAGTCCCTCGAGCTTCCTTGTCATAACCGCTCTTGCCCCCGATGAGCCCTTGTCGACCCACTCACATCGTTTGTCAAAACGACTGCAAACTCTCTTTACCACGGCCCAGTCGTGACGGGAACTCAACGTTCCTTATGCGCAACGCTCGGCCACAACCGAGCTTAGAATGATACACAGAAAAACGGGAAATAAAACACGAAACAAAGAAGAAGAGAATACACAGGAGGTTTACGTGGAAAACCCCAAACTAGGGGAAAAACCACGGCAACCCACAGGCTGCAAACTGTCACTATGTAAGAATATACAACAGTGAGCTCACTGAGGCACCAACCTCGTGCTCACAGATCTTCGCCACAAGCGGCGGTTACAACGGAGGCAACGACCTCTTTCTCTCTCTCTCTCTCTCTGTACAGTTACGCACACTGATCTCGTGCAAGACAGAAAATGACAACAACAAACTACTAGTTTGCCCTAAGTCATATTTATACTAATATGACTTTTCAGCTATTTACAAATATAGCCTCGATGGACTATCAGAAAACATATTTACGAATATGTCTCTTCATCCGGTTCTCCGTAGCCGGGTACTCCTCATCCGGTCTTCACCGGGTCTGCATCATCCGGCTCTCCGTAGCCGGGGCCATCAACCCATCATCTGTCTCTAGTAGGAGACCCACCTGATCTCGATCTTGCGCGTCCACGGATTTGACAAACAACAAGATGTGGCTCATGTCCAGCACTGTTCTGTCCAACGTCGAGAGCCACGCGAAGCGTTCTTCAAACTCCCAAAGAAGCGTCGATGCATTCCTCCCTTTTCCGGGGGTCTCCACCCAATCCATGAAGTCCCACTTCGATAACCGAAGCGCGTCATCAAGCCCGTACCGTTCGAGGAGCCGTGCTTCGAATTCTCCCCAGGTCCGGCATCCAACCTGCACCTCGAGCACCTCTGCGTGAATGCCCGGTGTCACCACCCGAGGGAACCCAGCCAAACGCCTTTCCTCCAGGATGTTCCTCATCACCATTTCGGCTCGGTAGGCCACCAAATAACTCCTAGAGTCTTCTCAGCCTTCTCCCCTCCCTTTTATAGGCCCCCGGGGTCAAACCGTTATACCTTGGTTACATCATCTTTATTTCTGTCACTTCAGACAAAGATACAGTACAATTTCCCAAACAATAAATGCGTACTACCTAGTATCCTCACGCCAACCGAATTGCTCCTAAATATGTACAAGTTATTAAATAGCATGCCCGCATGTAAGGGCCAATTCATGCACATATTTCCCTGATTCCTCCTAGGGGCGGTTTTCTCCATGATAGCGCGTGAACGAGGATTCTGGCCATTTGGAGAAAAGGGAGTCGGATGCGTGTGAACGGAGATGTACAAGGATGCACATGAACAAGGCTTAATGTACATATAAACATATGTAAATATCGAGGATAATAAGTACAAAGACAAATAAATATAGATATAGTATTTATAAGTACTAGGTGGGGTAGTTAATGGGTAATTTAATGACCCACAAAAAGAGGGGAATAGTAGGATAATGTGAGAGAGAATCGAGGGAGAATCGCTGACAGAAAACGGATGTCATTATGCATGATATAACGACCTCTCCTTGTGCTATAAAATGACAGTTTTTGAACTGTTGAGGGAATCGATCATTTTGGGGAGGACGAAGTGTTGTCAGACTGAGCTCTGCAGGTTTTGGTTTTCTGTTCTGAGTTTCTGGTGTTGGTAAGGAGGCATCTGTTTCATGCTAGAAGCCCACCTGCTCTCGATCAGAGGCTCACTAGTGTTTGCATGCATGTGTTAAGAGCTCGAAGCTCTATTACCAGTCGTGCCCGATTGTATTCCTCTCAATTACTGACTAATCGATTATCTTTGTTGCTATCTGGATCTCGTTATGTCATTGAGTGTCTCTCTCTGTTTTTGTTCACGTTCTCATCTTCCGCTTTCTATCACTTGCGTGTTTGGCTAAGTGTCTAAGCCCGTGTGCTCATCATCCAACATTCGGTGACTAGTCTAGTTCGGTTACGTACTCGTGCTCGTGTGCCTGCGAAGATATTCGGATATTCACTACACTTTCTCTCACTCTCTTATCGGCTCCTTCGTCCAAGACCCCGGTGGTCCTGCCCTGTTTCAACAACATTCTGAAGTTGATGAAGCTGCTCAAGGAGAAGTTAGACATGGGGATCCTCAAACCGTCGAGTGCCCCTTACTTGAATTGATGGTTCATGGTACCAAAGAAGGACGACACGTTGCGCTTCATTCAAGACTTGCAGTTGGTCAACAAAGTGACCATTCGAAATGCAGGGGTCAGACCGACCATCGACGAGTTCCGTTCTGCTCCGGATTATAGGGTGTCGTATATTCACGTCGAATGTTGCGTTCCTGGCAAAATTTGACGAATTCGTCAGACTTGAATTCTCCTCCATTATCGGTTCGGAGACATTTTAGTTTCTGACCGGTCTGGTTTTCGACCATTGCAAGCCATTCAGAGAAGATCAAGAACACCCGATCTTTGGTTCTAATGGGGTAAGCCCACACCTTGCGAGTCGAGTCGTCAATAAAACTGACGAAGTACGAAGCATTGCCGAGAGACTGATGTGGCATCAGGCCACAAACGTCCAAGTGGACCAAATCGAGGGGACTCGATTCTCTTGGTGCTGATGTCGGGTGTGATGCGGCTACATGTTTGTCGTACTGGCAATGCTCACAGAATTGGTGATCCGAGAAGGAGAGCTTGGGGATGTAACCGGCTTTGGATAGGTGCGTGATGTCGGCCTTGCTGAGGTGTCCAAGTCGTTTGTGCCACAACGATGACACGGGGATATCAACCAAAAATAAGTCACCCTCTTTGAGTGTGACATATAAAGGGTGCAAAGAGTGTACCTTTGGTCCTCAAGCAAGCAAGAGGTTCCCTTTGTGGAGTGTCCACCCTCCTTATGAGAACCCGACACGGATGTCAGCTTCGTCAAGTTGTCCGACTGAGATCAGGGGTCTTGAAAGCTCAAGAACGTGTCAGACGTTGTGTAGTATGAGTGTAGAGCCACCCGGAAGGTTGAGCTCTACGGTGCCGATTCCGATTATGGCACAGTGTTGCGAGTTCCCAACTTGAACTGAGTCGGAGTGCCGGTCCGAGTATTGCAGAAACTGAGATCGGTGAGGTGTCACATGATACGATGCGCCCGAGTCCAGGAGCCATGTGCTCGATTCCTCAGTCGTAAGCAAAACTTCTTATTCGACTAGGTTCTCTATGGACAGTATGTTCGGGTTGGTCATCAAAATTTTGGCTGAAGAGCTGACGTAGTTTACCTCCTCATGCCGGCTACTCTTCTGATCCACTTTCTGAGCTTTGTCGGTTTTTGCTTTGAGTGCTTGGCAGTCGGCTTTGATGTGTCCCGGTTTCTTGCAGTAGTTGCAGATTCGGTTGTCCCGGAACTTGCTCCGGCTTTGCTTATTGTTCGGCGGTTGGGAAGAACTTCTTCCCCGGTCGGTCGGTCGGTCGGTCGAACCTTGTACTAAGCTTCATTTGCCGAGTCTTTGGCGAAAGACTTTCTCTGAGCTGCTTCAGTCAGGATTGTGCTCGTGATTTCGGAGTACTTAATGGCAGTTGTTGAAGCATTGCACACAGTTGTGAAGAAAGTTTCCCAAGAAGAGGGGAGACTACTCATGAGTATCATTGCTCTGAGTTCATCCTCTATTGCCGTCCCCTGAGACGATATCTGGGAGCTTAGGCTTTCGTACTCGTTGAGGTGTGCCTAAACCGAATCAAATTCTTTCATCCGCAAGTTGTAGAGGCGCCGGATCAGATACATCTTCGTTGCGGCGACCTTCTTTTCATAAGTTTCCGACAGTGTTTTCCAAAGTTCAAAAGTTGTCGAGCATGATTGCACTGTGAAGTACACTAACTCCGACAAGTGCATCCGAATCGTGGCACAGACAATTCTGTCCAACTTTAGCCACTCGTTTGCCTTGTATGCTTCTGGAGGATTTTCATTCTCAATCGGGTCTATCTAACCCTTGACTATGAGATAGTCCTGCATTTGTTCCTTCCAGAAGTTGAAGTTCGAACCGTCGAACCTCCTTAGACTCATCTCCGATGAGCCGGATGTTGATGCCATCTGATTCAGTTTCGGTTGGTAAGACTCTGTTCGGAGTTGACTAGGAACCTTAGTGGGGTGCGGCCGGTCGACTCACCCGATATCGTTCTAGTCAGTCTTGAACCCGAGTCGATTTGGTTTCTACCTTCTTCGAGTGACTCCGGTTAGCTTCCGATTGTATGCCGAATACCGATCACAAGAAACCGATTGTTTAGGTCGATTATGCTTCGGATGACTGTAGCGATGAGAGGGACGGATCCAACTTATCCTCCCGAATGTCGATCAGTCGAATGAAGCATGGATTTGGTTGTTGCCTAGAGACCAATCTGCAACGGGTGAATAGTGTTTGGTGACCTATTCGGATGTTGTTTAACCAAATGAAGCACGATTGGGTCGGGTGTTGCACAAGGAACTCACCTCAAGTGGTTACAATCGCAGGAACAGAGTATAGTCGGTTAGCTTACTCCAATTAGTGATTTAACACAGTGAGATGCAGATTTCTTGTTTGTCTTCTCTCTTCTCTATTCTTCAAGAAAAACAGAAACAGAGTGTTGTGTGGTGTACTATGACAGCCGACAGCGGGTTGAAGAACCTCCAACGCTCTGATACCAAATGTTGGGGACAAGGTCGTTAGTGCGGAAGAACAAACAACATCTGTGATGTTGAAAGACCTGTGTATGAGAATAAACAAGATACAGAGAGAGAGAGAGAGAGATAGGCACAAAGAAACGTTTTATTTCTTAATAGCAACAATTGCAAATGACAACCAACCTTTCACTAAAGGTTACAAAGTCACTTTATATAGTGGCTATCCTAGGGAAACTACCCTTTATGCTATTTACAGAAATAGCCCAAACTTGGGTTGTCCAAAGGGATAGTGTGAATACGGCCATTATACACTCATATTTGACAAGGTGGATCTACTCGGTCAGCGACTTGTACTCAGGGTACGACTAGTTCCAACTAGACGTCAAAAGCAGGGACATCACGATGATGTGAACCCCTCTTGGCTTAGTTTGGATGTGTACCATGCCTGCCTCAAGGAGGTACCAATTCGGTGGTGCACATGGTGAATGCAATGAACAAGGTACTGAGGTACTACATCACCATGCCATTTCTGGATGGCATCCCGATTAAGGGGTGTTCGGAGGACACGAAGGACGAATCGGTTGGAGAGGACGGGCGTTGGAAGTTCGTTGCCAACCAAATCGTCAACTATGAGAAGATACTGGACTGGCTAACCTTCTGAGGAGAGAAGTCGGCTTTCAGGCAGTCAAAGATCATGGTGGTCAGACACCTATGCAAATCGTATGGTCGGAAACTGTCTCCAACAAAGGTAGAAGCCATTTCGGCCATGAAGGAAGAATGTTGGACGACCATCGAGGTTCCGCGATTCTTAGGGACCTATGCCTTCTAACACATATGGATCCCCCACTATGCGCATATTGCCAAGCCACTCTATGAGCTGTTGAAGAAGGGACGGAAGTTCGAGTGGAGAGGAGAGCACTCGGAGGCAGTTCGAAGATTGCAGGGAATGTTGTCGACAGCATCAACTCTCCGGAAAGTGGTGTACGGGAAGGAGTCCCCGATTTTCGTCACAGTCGACACAAGGCCGACTGGAATTGGATGGGTAATTAACCAGGAAGATGAATCTGGAACGTGGTTAGCCATCCGATTCGGTGCAAAGGTGTTAAGTGAGTGACTAATATTGAACCAAAATAAATAGTTCATCAATGACCAAAGCACCAATTTATATACCGTAGTTGGACCTATACAATGTTCTCCAACTATCGCCCATGCATGATCGCCACATGACATTCATGCATCAACCTCTATGAGGTAGCAATATCTTATATTATTACAACTGTATAAATGAGATTACCAAATAAAGCTTAGGTATATACACATATTAAGGGTCATCGATTCAAGTTCTCCTATGATCTTTTCATGACGACTATGGTATTTTATACATGTATAATCTTTAATGTGCATGTTTGTCCTATGGATGCTTGGTTTCCTTGGATTGTTACAAGTTCTTTCAGTTATTCTTCGTCATAAAAATCCATGGCAATACACGATGCAGATGAGGAGATAGGGAAGATGTTATGCAGCGAAAGATAAGGACCAATAGCTTAGCGTCAGACAAACAACAATACATATGACTAGAAGAATGGATATGCATTGTTAGCAAGATTCAAAGATCAAGAAGCACAAACAGTTGCACTCAGTTAAGCTCAAAGGCAGACTTGCTTATTCCCTCCAAAAACTCTCACAGTTACAATGACTTAGTTGGGGGCTTTATATGGCTAAGCCCTATCTACCTCGTGTGTTCATACTAGAGATACAAATGGGTAGAGTCGGCCTTTTATGCCAACAGCAGGTTCATTGCATTGTGGAAAACTTTCAAGTGATGAGCACCGATGGTGAATTGATGCACAGAGAAGAAATGGGCGAAACTCGAGGCATCTCATCAATGCCGAGCCAAGAGTCTAGCGTGAGTGAAGCACAGAGGATGGCTGAATCGAGAGACATTGGCAGCTCCACGCGGGCTTTCGCTCGGGATCACACGCGTTGATTTCGCTGGGGGGGGGGGGGGAGAACGAGTGCATGACAACGTAGTTTTGTCGCCAAAAAGAAGGAAGAAACAGAGACAGGCATCTCTCACGATTCTCTCGGCTCTGAAGGAGAATTAGCTGGTGATGTTTCGGTCGGTCAGAATCGTCGGCAATCGTTCGCCAGTTTTCTCGCTAGTTTTCTTCGGCAGTGTACACACACACACAAGGCTTCACAAATGGATAAGATGGAGATTTTGATTGAGGAGCTCCAATGGCAGGCAGGAATCTACCCTTCCAGATCCTCTGCCTCTCTCTCTCTCTCTCTCTCTCTCTCTCTCTCTCTCTCTCTCTCATGGACAGACCCTGATACAGACTCAGATTCAGACTCAGACACAGAGGGAAAAGCAGCAGACACAGAAGCTGCTGCTTTGCATAGGTACCATGCCTCTCATCTCTCACCACCACCACCACCATCATCCTCCCCTTTCTCTCTCCTCCCTCTCTGCATTCTCCTTCAAGGCATCATCGCCCACCTCTGCATCTCCCCCCTCCTATGGCGTCCATACCCCTTTGTGCAATCACAGCCATCCTCTAGAGGTATGCTTCTGAATCCAATTCGCCTCCTCCTTTCGTCTTCTAAACTTACTTCTTGAGGTTTTTGCATAGTTTAACCTCAAAAATGTGGATCTCTGAAGTGTTTGCGCTCTGTTTTCTTTTCTGAATTCGTTCAGATCGTTGCAACACACAAAACAGAAGAGCAACCGAGTTCATGGGGGCGGCGAGAAATCCTGATAGGGATCAATGCAACTACAATCACGGTACCGTTTCGCTAATTCTTTTGAAACTCATTCCAAAAGTTTATGCTTTTGATCTGTAATAGGTTTTTTTTTTTACGCATTTATTATTTACTTTGGGCTCTCAGGCGACCTTTTGGAATCCCATGTTTACCATCGAAACTGCAAATGCAGCTGACTTGACACAAAGAATACAAAGGAGCAAATTTTTGGGTACACATATCGATATATCTATATATATATATATATTATGCATGTTTGTATGTAAGTATGTCTGTGTGTGTACATGTATGCATGATCAAATCAATGAACCTATCACTTCATGTAATTACTGCAAAAGATATTGATATGTAGTGCCTTTTTTGTTCCATACTGCAACATCTAATCAACTATGTATGTGTGTCTGTGACTGAGAGTAGGATATGGAGTGGTTATGATGCATAATCACCTTCCGAAATGATGAATACGGTACAAACACCAGGCAAAGAAGAGGATATGAGATATTCTCTGCAATAGAAGTGATAACTGTAGTATAACCTTGAGGAAATTCTTAATCTCTTGTATTAAATAGGTCAAAGGTGTCTTCTTGTATGTCATTTTATGCTTCACATGCATTCAACCAATACTGTGTGTGTGTGTGTGTGTGTGTAGTGTTCGGGTTATATATGCTTACTTGTATGTACCTGTGCTGTGCTCATGCAGATAGCATACGAGAAAAACTCCGGGTCTTTGTGAAGGTAAGATAATGTGAAACGTTTCGGTACGTGAAGGCAAACTGTGCTATCATAGCAAAGCGAAAATTCTTTCTGCCTCATTTTGTTGCCAGCTAGTTATGAAATGCTACAAGGTGATAGAATGCAATTAAACAAGGCGACTTTTCAACATTGTAGGAAAATCAGAATCTCATTCCATTGCTTCTGCAACTAGCATTAAACGATGCAATAACATATGACAAGGTTATGGATAAACATCATTTTAACAAAAGACATAATTTCCAATTGTTTATATTAAGTTTCTATTCTAAATTCTAATTTTGTTTATTTTCTGTCAGGAATCAAAATCTGGTGGGGCTAATGGATCAATCCGATTCAGGTATATTTACTTCATTTTTCAAGCAAAATATTATGTGTTGTGAGATAAGCTGGAGTTTTCTTGTGGGTTTATGTTGTACAGTTCAGAGTTAGACCGTCCTGAAAACAAAGGATTAGCCACTGCAGTACAGTTTTTAGAGACTTTGAAGAAGGACATAGATGCAGATGCAAAAGGAGGACCAATCACATGGGCTGACTTATTTCAATTATCAGGTTAACCTTAACAATATTGTTTTTCATTGTTCCAAATTCCAATTCGATTGTTGTTTATTCACTTGGTATCTATCCAATATGATAAAACTCTTTTTGTAAAAAGGGAATTTGTTCCATTTTCAGCACAATCAGCATTGAAGAGGACTTTCCTTGAATCTGCGATAAAAAAGTGTGGTGGCAATGTACAGAAAGGAGAGACTATGTACACAGCATATGGCTCTAGTGGACAGGTTTCTTGGGACAATTTTTCTTTGAGTTAAAGAGAAATGCATTCTTTTTCATATTCAAGTGATTTGTATAACCTATGATTGTTCTCTATGCTTTCCAGTGGGGGCAGTTTGATAAACAACTTGGTCGATCTGATACAGACTCCCCAGATCCCGAAGGGAAAGTGCTTTTGTGGGAAGAATCATCAGTTGCTGATATAAAAGCGCGGTTTGATCAATTAGGTTTCAAGCCCAGACAGGTGCTCCTTTTCATCAGTCTAAAAGAATTTTTTCATTATATTTTTGCAGCCCATTATGCTTTGTACAAAGAAACCAGTTGTGTGGGAAAGACTTTTGCTTCCATGTGATCACCCTTGAGAGCTGAAAGTTTGTGTTGCTGTGTGCTCGACTTTTTCCTCACGCAGCTTTTAAAGATGTATACTCATTGGGCATGCACAAAAACTATCTATAGCATGAGCTAAAAGGTATCTAATAATTCATGATGGAGGACCACAGAGGCTCTAGCCTAAGTACAGATTTGAAGTTGCATTAACAAACACATTGTGTACATTACGGATAGAGAAGCGGGTCACTCTCATAACAAAAACTCAAAACCTCCTGGTTTTGCTGATGACCTTTGGACCTAATTCCACATCGGTTGTTGCCATTAGTTAGTACATTTGAGCATTATGATGTAACATGGTCATTGGGCAGATACACTCCCAGTAAGAACCCACTACCAACTATATATTTGTTGACGGATCTGCAATCTACATGAACAGAGTTGACAAAGCTTTTTTCTCATAAAGATGTGCCATTGCTGCAACTCGAGAAGATATGAAGCCACCCAGGAGAGAATTAGTATTCCATTGACACAAAAGGTCTTGTATCATTTTGTAATACTAGCCTCAATCAGTGTCATGTTTGAGACACATTCAGCTGATGCATTTGTAACTCTTTCTAGCTATTACAACTGTCAATCATATGTCTTTGGTTAACACTAAACAAGAAATTCAATTAAAGCATTGAATCAATGCTTTTTTTTGTTTCCACAGGTGGCTGTGTTGTCTGCGTTTCTGGGTCCTGATCAATTGGCCACAGAGGCAAAGCTTGCAACTGATCCTGAATTTGCCCCTTGGGTAGAGAAGTACCAAAGGAGTCGACAGACGGTTTCCCAGACAGACTATGAAGTAAGATACTATAACCTGGTTTTCAAAATGAAAGCATAATGTTAATGCTGTACTGTTCAATTATTGCTTTTAATACTTCTATATAAGCTAGTTTTATAATGAAACCATTAGCTCTCTTATGCTCCAAGTGTGTGTGTGTGTGTGTGTGTACATGTATAGAGAGATATAGATATAGATATTAGTTTTACAATGAAATATTTATGCATTAACTCTAATCTATTCTAGTATATGCTTAGTTTTTTTGTATGTTTTTTTCTCAGGTGGACCTTATTACAACTTTTACTAGATTGAGTACCCTAGGCCAGACAATAAATTATGAAGCATACACTTACGCTCCACCACGACTCAAACTCAAACTCTGAAAACAGTTTTATCGACAATCTTCCGTTTTTGTAAAGGGCCAGAGTTTGGGGCCCACTACAAATGCACATCTCTCAATCAAAGTCTGTAAAAAAAAAGTTCTCCATGTCAACATTTAATATGCCTAAGTCAATGGATATATTTAACAACTAATGAGGTAATGCAACAGACCTCTTAAGTGGTGCTTTAAAATTACTATGTACAAGGACCCACTGAAATCTAGCTATTAACCTGTAGCCATTAAAATATGATAAAAATTAAAATAGTTAATGAATCCCAAGACAATGATGTATGTGGTTCACCATCGAATGTCAAGAGACTCTTCTATAGAGGAAGATGACTTTCCACCAAGACATAAGAGAATCGAGTTATCAAATAGCAGCCTGTACAATTAGTTGATGCATCTCATATCTCTTTCTGTTACCTTTACTAAAGACAAATATGTTGAATGTGTGGTCCACCTCTATCCAAATGAGGGTCGAGAGGATCATTATGGTGTGGGAGAATTGGAAGTGTGATATATATTACCTATACTCAACGGACAAATCTTCTATACTGGAAGATTTTCCACCAAGAACTGACAGAACTGGGACATTACAATGCATTGTATACCATTATTGATGCATCTCATCTCTCTTTCTATTATCTTTATTAAAGGCCAAGATGTTGACTGTAACTTACGGAACATCATGCTAATCAGCATATTGTTCCTTAGACATCAAAAAGATAAGTAGCTCTCCTTGCAAACAAATTACAATTGTAGGACTAGGCTTGCCACAGCCAGAGACTACATGGATTGGAGGTATTAACCAGCAACCCAATATGAACAACCATCCACATGAACTATTGATGGGAGAGCACGAAATCCTGTATATAAATGAAAGAAAAACCTGTGGGAAGTAATCCCTCGTTGGGCAATGTCTAGACGTGATAATGTCACACAGCCATTAATCATGTGTTAAGAGTATACATACGGTATACATATGGTATTGCACTTTTGTCATGTTTCTGCATTATGAGCAGAAAATTGTCTCTCAAACATCAGAAACATTTTTTTGGCAATTTTGACATGTGTTGCTATTAAGTATTGGTCTAAGAACAAGTTGCCGTCTTCAAAAAATGGCAGGAAAATATTGTTGAGGATCTTGCTTCTATCTTACATCATGTGCACATGGACACATTCACTCTACATACTGTTTCAGGTCTAGTAATTAGAATGGCCAACGTGTCTTAATCCCCTGCCCCCACTTTGCCATAGATCTTTAGTAAGTCCAGAGAGAGTTTATGTCAATATGAATCACTTGAATTCACTTGAGTTTGCCCAAGAATGGGTGGAAAATAATAACAATCAAATGCACAATTATACAGTGACCAATATGAACTCTCTCATCACAACAATAGTGGGTGATAAACAAATGTAAAACATATCCCTGAACAGAAAAACAGTTTCAGAAATTATTCTAATTATTCGTTAAAACTAGGAAATAAATGCGAGTGCTTCTCCATTCATCTAAATTAACCATTACATATAAATTCTGCATAAATTTATTGAAATCATAACTAAAACATGAATCTAAGGTCATATATAGTACCCTGATTGTTCTCAGCAATGATTTGCAGTCCCAGTAAGGGTCTTCCTCCCTTCTCCCAAATCATGCATAGCTTTGGTAGTCAATTAACAATTAGTATTCAATCGTTGCCAACACTCAGATATAGAAGAATTTAAGACACAATTCAAAATTTTGAACAATCAATGAATGGTGTGCATTCTTCTAGCTCAAAAGTTTTATGATATGATATAACCTTCAATTAGGTGAAACGCATCTCCATCCACTTGCATTTTGATCAGAAACCATTGACTTAATATATATTTATATTTGCTTTTATCAAAGTTGACGGTATATATTGACATCTATTTGCACATTACTTATACATTCCTGAGTTGGCTTGAGAGACTGAAGGACACTTTGTAACAAAGGCCTAACTACTTACAAACTCAAGCTGTAGTCTTTGTTTGCTTGAGAGACTAGAGAACACTTTGTGACAAAGGTCTTTACACTTCACTGCAAGATTCAGAGCCTTGATCAAGATTGCATTGTGGCTATTGCAAATTACAAATACTCTTCTTATTTTATATTAATCTCGCATTATTTGGAAGCTTTATGATTAAGCTATATGAGTACCCAATCAGACTCAAACTCTTCTAAATCGCAATCTGTGCTGGATAATTTGTCAAATAAACATGGATTTGAGTTACCATGTTCAAAAATGTTTCTCTGACTTGCACTAATGAACCACCGTGCTGATTGCTGCTCATCCTCATCATTACCTTCAAAAGCCAATATCGACGCTCCCATGGAATTTTCACCCTAATAAAAAGAAATGGTTTTTTTACATAGAAGATAAAAAAATGACCAAAATTCTCTCAAACTCTGTTTAGGATAAAGGCTGCAGTGCAAGAGAATAGGATAAAAGCATCAAGGCATAAGGGCAAACTTACTTTGTACGGAGCAGGAGAGTTGGCAAGTTATCACTGTGAGATCCTTCATACTAGCTTAAAGTTTACAACAGGGAATTGTAATGGTTCATTGTGATCGGATATTCGCATCTTTGAGGAGAGTTATACAGGGAAATACATTTTCTATTCAGAGACAGTATCTGGTGATCCTCTTCTGGAAGTAACAGGAGACATGGGAGTTGACTTGGTCACAACAGACAGGGAGAAATCAGTATGGTGCTTCAGAGAGGAGTGACAAACTCTCACACACATGGTCCATAGAGTCGGCACTGCTCTATCCAAGTGGGCCAGAATGAGTAATAAGGGCTGATCTCTATACGTTACCATCTTTTTTGAGGAGAATCACAAAGGGAAATATGTTTTCAATTCAGAGGCAGCAGTACCTGGTGATCATCTTCTGAAAAGTGACAGGAGACATATGAGAGACGACTTGCAGACAACAGATACAGGAGAGAAGAGGGTCTGGTGGAGTTGCAGTGCTTAAGAAAGGAGTCAATAATGTAAATATTGTCTTCCATGATCTAATTTGTCAGAAGAAGAGGAACTTCCTTGCTCAGTTGGAGGGAGGGATTAACCAGATGTTTATAAGCAAGATCCCCGGAACACATAGAAAGTCATTGAGGGAACACTCTCTCCACCTGTCACCTCCATATATGGGAGCAATGTCCTGGATTAGAGCAGTGATCTCTACGAGATCCGTCAGCACCATGTTCCTCCACTTCTATTTTCTTCATTGCAGTGATTTGGCAGAGCTATTGACAGATTTCCAACAGAAAAGGCACAAGATCATGACGGAATAGCTGCAGAGAACTTCATACATGCCCTACACATTATTGCACAGGTCCAAACATGAGGCCAATTAGCAGGATTTGGAAGTTTCAGAACTCCGTGAAACTTTCAGTTAGTAGAAGAATAATTACAGACTTCAAATAGACTTTCAGAGCCTATGCATTCCACTATTGAGGTGAACGTCTGCTCACTCTGATGCCGAAGACTGGAAATATTATCTATTATGCCACTTGATTACGCAAGAGATCAATCTTATGAGAGATTAAGAGAGGAAATAAAAAAAGGAAATAGAAAACAAAAAAGAGTTGTGCACTTCTCTCATGATTGAATTCTCAAAAATCAAACTTAAAGCTCAAGGATAACATGGCGCAATACCTTGACGATGAAATACTCTCAAATAAGGTTGAATTAGTGGCTATAAAAGTTGATTTAGAAAAAAAGACATAACACAATGGAAACGCAAATATGGGCAAAGATGGCCAAGGATGCCAAAGCTCAAGCTAAGCATGCTCAAAAAGAAATTAAAGTTAAGGTACATCAATGGATAAGATGGAAATGATGATCGCCACATTTGAAGAAGAAGCCAAGAGGAAAGCTCATGCATTACATGTACAAGTGGTTAGTTGGGCTGAAAGAGGAAACCCATAAGATGCCAAGAATCTCGGAACAAAGATCAGGGCATGCAGAGTGGCAAGAGATGAGTCTACAGCTAAATCCCTGATCATCCGCTTCATGTATATGGAAAAGAAAACAGCTTTCCTATCTAAAAGAAAGGCACTCAAGGGTGACAGAATATATTTAGATGATGATCTCATTCCAACTCTAGTGGCACCTTGCAAAATAAACATGCCACAAGTGCTCGAGGCAAGAAAGGAAGGAAAACGGACTATATATAGAGATGGTAAGGTCGTTATTACGTAGAATGACGGTGTATGGCCTATGAGACCTTACGCATGTTTATATGGAATTGCAATGGCTCTCTAAGGACAGATGTCGGGTATTTTAACGATACCTTCAAAAACATATAGATTATGCTATGTATACAAAGACCCATCAATGCATGGCAAGTAAAGTCCCCGATGTACAAGGATATAGATGGGAGTCAATATGTCATCCCCAACTATGAACACCAAGAATCACTAGAGGCTCAAGAGGAGTAGTAGTGTTCTACAAAAAGGAGCTCCATGATAGAGTGCAGGTTGTGTATAAGGATGTAGATGCGCGTTATATGTGGATACAAATCAAAAGAGGGGACCTTAGGGAATTATTTATTGCAATTTGTTACTTTCCACCAGCCTACTCAAGGTTTGCAACACCCTAAGAATCACCATATCTACCATTATATGATGATATCATAAGATTTCTACTATGGGGACCAATACTATTATTAGAATTCAATCCACGAACTAAGGATGAACCAACAACTATCTTTGTTAACAACGAGCCTGTGTATGGAGAAGCTATGGCAGAATAGGTTGGTCTAAAGCAACTGACTTAACATACTAGTGAAATAACAGAATATGACCTTAGGGCCTTGGGAAGTGCACATGGATTTGTGATATATAATGCATTATCACACTTGCCCAGATCAGATGCTTTGACATGTTGGAACTCAAAAGGAGGTGTAAGCACAGTCGATTACCTGATGGGATCTCCATCTCTTATACCTGAAATAATGAAGTTCACAGTATCTAGTAGACCTATTGTCTTGGCAGCCGATTGTGCACATATATGCTTTGAGATGAAGGATGGATGCACAAGGGATGTATATGCTAAGAACAAGAGTTGGCTGGCTAAGTACCAATGCACTAGAGAGACAATTGATGTGTATAGTTGTGGAGTAAATAATGCCATGCCAGATTTGGATCCATTCGCACCCCTAGATGAACTTAACACTTTTGACACACATTGGAGGATGGATTCATCATCAGACCATCTTATATGCACATACATCTATCATATGCACTCCACAGTGTGATAGGGCAGCTGTGAACTTCATCACATCAGTTTTAGATTGAGGTAGGCATATATGCATGAATACATCTAGAAGAAAGAATTTTCCAATTGTGTCATTAGGGGGTGGAATCTGAAGAACACTATGTTTGTCACTACAGTGCTTTTTATAAAATAAGAGGGAGATAACATTGCCTCTTTAAGCAAGGCTTTGGTCCACTACACAAGGTAATGGAATATGAGGACCAAAGGTGCTTCATTAGGGAGTGGAATCTGAAGAACACTATGTTTATCACTATAGTCCTTTTTATGAAATAAGAGGGAGACAAAGGTGCTTCATTAGGGAGTGGAATCTGAAGACCAGTATGTTTGTCAGTAGAGTGCATTTTATGAAATAAGAGGAGATACCATTGCCTCTTTATGCAAGGCTTTGGTACACTACACAAGGTAATGGAATATCAGGACCAAAGGTGCTTGGGGATTTTTTTGGCTAGAACTCAAGAGACACATGGAAAAATTGTTGAAGGACAACACTACAGTCACAAGACCTCATCAACAAAGAACAATCACAACTTTCTTTAGCCCCATCATTCCTGCTCATGCCACAAGTCAATCAAGGGCTACACAAATGGGCTCCTGACCAGGACGTAACTAAGGGGTTACAATGGATTTGGCAATAGCAATTTGTTGTGCACATATGCACTGGCCCCATGGACCACAACCTCAGCACCCTTGTCATCGATAGATAAAGGCCATTATCTCCTGCCATCGCAAGTGCTTCCCTCGCTTCAAAGACCGCTCCATTCTGGATAATACCCATGCTTGGGTGGTGCTAAACACAATCACTTTGGTTTTATCCATGTTTATTGACAAACCTTTGTCCGTACAAAAATAGTTTTAAGGCATTTAGATATCTTTGTAGTCCCTTTGGAGAGTCAGAAATTGGCACAATATCATCAGCATATAGTAATATTTGTATAGCTGTGCATAAGACGGCTGAAAGACTAATTGAAGTCCGAAGAGTCACATTTTCAGAAGTCCCAGCTCTTCAAGATGGCCCAGCCCAGAACACAAGGTTGGCTTCACGGGTAGCCGAAACCCCCAGCACCGATTCGGATCATCCGGATTCAGCACAACCGAATGTTTCGGCTCCTAACCATCCAGCTTAGTTACCCGATCCGGCTAGCCCAGTCATGCCACGTAGATCAGAGAGGCATGCTCCCGAACCCCCAAATCTCTCTATGTAATGTGATACCTCATCTATATAGAGACCGAAGAGAGTGGGTGATAGTGGGCATCCTTGCTTCACTCCAATTGTGCTAGCTACTCTGACAAACATTTGGAAGACTGCACTTTTCCTGACACGAATTCATAGAGTGCATACATTCCCCATTGCATTCTGTAGGAACACCAAGGGCTTCCAGCTGTTGCATAAGCCAAGCATGTGGCACAATGTCAAAAGCTTTTCGGAAATCCACAAAGGAGCAATAAATCCTCTTATTATGGACTCTGCCCTCCTCGATAAGGGCTCGGAGGGTCAATATGTGATCCAAAGTTGTGAAACCCTTCCAAAAACCTGCCTGTCCAGCTGAACGGCAGCCATTCCACTCTGCCCATATACTCGATTTTGATTCTAGAATTGAGCCATGTAGTTTAACCAAGTAATGACCAATCATGATTGTCCTATAGTTGTTTGGCATCATGGGGTCTCCACTCTTAAGGATTGGCATAATGGTATCTAAGTTCATCTAATAGGGAAAACTTCACAAATGGCTCTATTAAATATGTGTGCTAGAAATGAGCAAAGTGTCACGGGCAAAGATAAAGTGCTCACCAACCAATCCATCATAATCTTGGGCTTTCCCAAATTGTAACCAATCAATAGTATTTCTTACATTTTGTGGAGTAAAACAGATGGATTCGTGTGAGCGTGAGCCATGTGGGTGGGGAGAAGGAGGTTGCCCTGGTATATCAATTAATGAAATGTTGTAGTTACATCATTGAAAGGGTTAGAACGCAAAAGAAAGAAAGAAAGATATATTAACGTCTTTTAAGAAGCCAAAATGGCCTATAAGACCAAACAAGAGATTACATCTTAAGTGTCGTCTCATTTTTTAGAACAATAAATCAAAATAAAAATAAATATTACTCAGTAATTATAAAAGTATATAAGATAAAAAGAGAAAATGTAAAGAAATGAGAATGAATCTAAAGTGTTGCTTAGTAGAAAAGAAATACCATATGAAATGTGCATATCTTATCATGCCCAACTGTGCCATGTCAAACCTTTACTCTAAAAAAGCACCTATTTTTCAGGTTTGGAGTTCAACAATGTCCACTTGAAAAGGGTGAGAGAACTAAGAATAACCAGTTATTTTTCATGACCAAGGCCTATATAGCCCCTGTGGAATCAACGACTTCTACAAGGAGACTAGTTGATTCATACACTAGAAAGAAAGAAGAACGAAGGATATATTAACATCTTTTAAGAGGCCAAAATGGCCTATAAGACCAAACAAGAGATTACATCGTAAGTGTTGTCTTGTCTTTGAGAACAACAAATCAAAATAAAATACATATTACTCAGTAAATATAAAAGTAAATATGATAAAACGAGACGAAAGAATCTGGTTTTCGGCAAATGTGAGATGAAAGACAAAATGGCCAACCTTTTGCCCAGCAGGAAAAGCACATTACTATCATGATCCCGTTGAGAAAGAAATGTTTCTGATTTTCAACCCCTCTCAATTTGCTAGAAAAATTATCTCAATGTGGCTGCCCCTCATTTGTTCATGTAACCAATTTAAGCCCTTGAATATGTCATATTATTTATTTATCCAAATTCAGTAATTATTCAAAGTGACTAATCACCTTATTTTTCTAGGGTTTTTCATAAGTCTGGAAACCATGAGTGAACAGATACCCTAACCAATCAATAATCATGGAAACTTGCAAGTGGCCTCATGAGACAGCAACTGATATAAGGTAACCGGCAAGTGCATGCAAACAGATAAACCCAGAAATAATCATGGCAACTTTTAAATGGCTACATGAGACTACTCATCTAGAGTCTTTGTTTGACAAAGTGACTATGCTCAGACCATTTGAATTTTGCACAATAAGTTTGTATTCTTCTGTGGGAAACTAAAACCCATGCAAAACTCCAAAAAAGCAAGATACACTATAGATGAATAAATTGTCACTTTCTAGGAAGAGATTTGAATTGCTTTGCAGTTCTATTTTTTCCCGTTGTTTTCGTTCATACTGCAAAAGCCTTTCTTCTTTAAGTACTAGGGGTCATATCCAGCCTTGAATCCATAGATTTGACAGTGAAAGGTGCACCACTTGTGGCATATCACTATATATAGTGGGCCAGCCAGCTGCCACTATTGTCACCCAAGATTAGGGTCTATGCTGCAGGTCAAACCTAAGGTGCCTACAATCAAAAAATGGGAAACTCTGCTGAAATCTGCATATATTCAGCTGGCAAACGGAGCTTAGAGTTTTGACTGGAAGTGCAAACTCACATGCATCCATAACTAATACTCCAAGATGTGGGTTTCAATTCAAGTCTTTCATCTGCTGGAATCAGGTTGTAAAGTCTATTTTTAGTTAATGTTGTAAAATGCACAAATCTTAAGAGGATCTAAGCAAATGCAGATCCTTTTGTGACCCTCTATTTGCAAAGAGATGCATTGGGTATACATTTTATTCTAGATATGCATCCAATAAAGTTTTCCACGTTAATCAGCAACTTAAGAAGCAGAGTGGGGCCTAAGGAGAATAAGAAAAACATTAGATATTGTGATAAAGATTTAGATCACAATAGAAGAAAACAAACCTTCATGAATTCATGATGCTCATTTGATGAGATATGATTGAATGTGGGTACTGAATCATTTGCTTCCTCTAATTTCTTTCCTACTTGCTTCATGCTTTTTGTAGAACTATACATACACTTTACATCATCGCCCATCTCATGTACAGGGATCTCTACATCTCTTCCCTTCCCATTACAAACATTCGAACCATATATATTATTCTCCATAAAAGTCTTTGAGTTGTTTTGCAAATAATCGGCTGTTTTTAATTCTTTTTGTTGCATCATTAGTTGTGTGCTTCCCTCTTGACACCACATTCTATCTTCTCCTCGGTCCTCCATAACCTGTCGGTCTCTTCTGAAGATTTCACATGTTGTGTTTATTTCAGACTCTTGTCTGCTGTCATACCATCTTCCAGAGTTTTCTTTTGTCAGATGTTTCTCATTTACATCCCCACAACAACCTCGATAGCTGCCACTATGCTCTGGTTTGCTTACATCATTATGTTCTTGTTTTGATATACTTGCTTGATCTACAAATATGTTATCTCGCCCAGACTCTTCTAGATACAGCTCTATATCTTCCAACTTTTCAACGCTCTCAATAATAATACCTTCTGCAAACTTTTCTACATTCTTACTGACAACTTGACTAAACTTTTCTTCACTCATAATATTATTTACAATAACAAGCTGTTTTTCCACCTTGGCCTCGGTCAAGATTTTAGTTTCTGAATTGTCAATTTCTTTCTGTTCTGAAGTGATTCCTGCCATTTTCTCTTCCATCCTGGCTGAATCCATCACCATCTTGTGAGCTTCAATCTTATGAGCCTCTTGAATATTTTGAATGCAAATATCAAAGAGAAACAGTATCAGTCTCTCTAACATCTCAAAACCAAAATCAGAAAATTCTCACAAAAGCATGCACACATCATTTACATACAACTAATATTGCAAATATCTAGTAATGAAGTTATAACTTTCAACCTTGTTATGTTGAATTATATGACCATCTTACTGGAAACATGCCCAAAGATATGCATATGCACACCAACACAATACATAATTCTGTGTATGTAAAATTCCTGTGTATCTATGTGTTTCTTCCTATAGGCAATGCGCACAAAACTCAGAAGCATACTATGCATATAAATGTGATAGTATAATATGCTCAATGGTCACAAAAAAACAACCTTTTGTGCAAAATTTCTGAGACAAAGTTTAGAGAAAACCAACCATGCATGACGTTAGATGAAAGTCTTGATTATTAAGGCATAAATTTTCCTTCTTTTTTTTTATTCCGAGATTTATATTTGGAAAAAACTCATAACCTTAGAAATAACCTTAAAATATTGCCAATATTTTCAAGCAAAAAAAAAAAGAAAGATCTATTAATGTCTACTAGAGGCCCAAATCAGCCTATGAGACAAATTATGTTTAAAAATATGGGGGAATTCATTATTCATATCGAAGTAAAAATGAAAGCTCCAGGTTGCCTAAAGCTCCATGATAGATGGAATGAATTTGGAGATGGTTTACAAGCATGAGGTGCATAACTAACATGTATGAGTTGAATAGTAGTAGCTGGAAATCATGTCCAAGGTCACTTGGAGTAGTGGGGAAAAAGTTATAATGAAGTTCAACAAGTGCATTTGAGTGTCCTGATGCAGATCAGGCATTGCAAACAATCATCTCCATGATCTGGTGATGGTATGGCTCATGTGCCTTATATCCAGGCATCCTCTACTCTCTCTATGTGACTCCTTGGCATGTTGTTCATGGAGGTGTAGAGCTATGGAGAAGAAATCAGTGTGATTGTCGTTGCATTCCGCATGCTAACATCAGGATTGATTCCCTATGCTTTTGACACTTCAGCAAGATTTGGCCTAACTGTCATGGCCTCAATCTCGATCTCTCCTTCACGTAATTTGCGAAATCTTTCAGCTCTAAGTATACAAAGTGATCGTCCTTGGAACTAAACCCTAAGTGGAAGTAAACTCTAAGTTGGCATATTGCTTTGCGAGCATATAGCATGTAGAAGTCCAGGTACCTTAGTATCTGTATAAATTCATACAAGAAGTTCATGAAATGATCATTGTAGTAGGCCACCTTTGGGGGAAACAAGTTCTCATGGTGAGCCATAGATCTTGCCCATTACCTTGTTTCATTCATCATTTTGGAGAGGTGTACAATATCGTAAGGATGGCAAGTTCTTGATGTCGAGCCCACTATTGCTAAACAGCTTCATCATTTGTCAGTACCATGATCTTTTTTCATGTTCTTTTGTTGCCATTTGCTTGATGCTTCAAATGCATTAATGTAATTCTTTAAGGTTGCATGGTTTAAATCCGGTTCACATGCCTCCTTTAATTGTTAGGAATTTTGGTAGCAGCCAAACAAGTAACAATTGGCAACGGTTCGGTTCAGTTCGGTTTGAGGGTGTCAAACTCAAACTGTTTAAAAATATTAAAATTTAAACTGAATCACAAAACTGGTTAAACCGAACCATTAAAAAATATCCAAACTCAAACCAAAGGGTTTTAGAGATTTTCAAACTATTAAACCGTTAAAACCACGGTTTGCGGTTTGGTCTCAATTTTCAAGCTAGGTCAAATTTCAGTATTCAATTAATTTTTCAAATTTTAATTTTTTTCCTAAAATGTCAGGACTAGGCTTAAAATGAAAAGGTTGTTCAGAAAAATATTTAAGAAAAAAATCAAGTGGCAACCGTTTCAACCATTTAAACCGTTTAAACCACGGTTTCAAACCATTTGAACTGAATTAAACCAAACCAAACCAAATTGTTCACCCCCCAAACCAAAATGAAACGAAACCGAACTGTTTAAACCGTTAAGCCGCAGTTTTGCAGTTCATTTCGGTTCAAACCGAACTTTTGACAATTGCTACAAACAAGGGCATTGTCCTGCAACCAGAGGAATTAACCACAACTGCAATACATGGGCCACATAATAAGTAGCCATGTAGATAATAGTGTTTATACACTAATACAAGAAGATCTAGGCATCAATAGAAACACTTCCAAATGCAGTTCTTCAAAATGATAGCCAAAACTTAGGAGTTTGTAAATTGCATTCTGCAGCTCTGCATAATTACTTAAATAGACATATTACGACTTACCAATCGACCATGGTAATTGGCTAGTATTTTGCATCAGAAATCTCATTGTTGCTCTTTATTAAGGATTCACCAAGTTGTACCTCAGAACATTTCTTGAAGACATGCATATACTTCAAGAATGCTTGGACCCTTCTTATCTTTGATAATTGGGGCCATCACTCCAAGCTAGTACCAAATGGCTTTGTAGTTTGGTTTAACATCTACTGATGCATCGCCTTTCCCGAGCCATGATACATTGACATTGCAAAAAAGCCTCGTTCAAGAAGCCATCTACTGATGCATCATGAAGCAAATGTGTTACATCCCATTTTCTAAAAACATTTCTTCATATTTCACATCCATCTAAAATCCGAATTTTGCTTTTATGTGCCTTTTGAATCTTTTTACTTGCTTCCAATGGGATCCCAGGAAGTCAACGCGCAGTTCTTGAACCTTATGCATGTACCAATAACCTTTCCTATGGCCTTGATCAAAATTGTGTGTGATCTAATCTCAAGAAGTAGGAACATTTACGGTGTTTGTAGCTTACCTTGAAGAAACTTGATAAGGAAGAGCTTTTTGGACATTTTCAAATTCTTTCCAAGTGGACTTCAGGATTCTCTGTCCCATATTTCAACCCCATAGAGAAGCATGAGTGTTAAAAAGCTGACATAAGAAGTGCTGACAATGAAGAAAGATGTATTAACGTCTGTTAAGACTCCAAAATGGCATATAAGACTCGACAAGAGAGATTACATCTTAAAATGCTGTCTCGTCTTTGAGAGAGAAAGAGGGACTCATAATATTAAAGATTTACAAAAATGAATATTTCCATCTGCTAGATCTAATCAACATTACGAAATTAGATGGCCATGAATAAGTTAATTTTCACAGTTTACAATTTATAAAATGTGGTTCATTGGCCAGCTTGAAATCATTCTCCAAGTACAAAAGAATTCCAAAAACTTGCCCAAAACACACCTTTTTTAAAATAGACAAAAGACCATGTAACAAGCATTGCTTTGCTTTGTATTTTCGTTTCCAATCTGCTGTGTATTCCTTGATGAAAACAGTCAAAACATATTTTTCTCATGCAGTGAATGTACTGAAATGAAAAGAAGTACTAATAATCACCTTGAGGCTCAATACCTCCGCTTTCCTGTTTTGCATCTTGCACACTCGTGTAAGAACCTCCTTGTTCGAGTTTTAACAAGTCTTTGCAATCACACTTCCAATGTATCGGACAATCAAACTTCATCTCATCCGGTGGAGGAAGTAAATCTTGAATCAATTCTGCACATATTTTCTTTACATTGGTTCCAACCACATTAATTTGGTTTTCTACATACTTTGACGTTTCCTGCACCATAACGATGATAAAATCAAGTTCATTAGCATCCCAAAAGCATAGGACAGCAAATGATAATGATGTCTACCTGTATCAACAAAGATGGTTTATTATCGACTTCAACATAAATGTCTTCTAGTTTTTGGTACATTCGATCGATCCAAGACAGATGCTTCACAAGAGTGTATGACTGTGTTTCTGCTCCATTTTTCGGACCCATTTGCCCTTTTCAATAGATTTATGAGGGCAGAATTCAGTAGTCCGAGTTTTAAAAACAGAATATAGAATAGAAGAAACAAAATCCCGCAATACCTTAAACTCTTTAATAGTTAAACAAGCAAAAGAAAAGCATTATATCCTTAAACTCAAACCGAGAATTGAGTGGACGCAACTAGAAGCACACGAAACATCATCTTTATGACCCATTTGTCATTCATCTTTGGCTTCATGAGGGCATAGTTCAGAAAGCCAAACATTTTGGCTCATTCAAACACTTGAAGAGAAAATAAAAACCCTCAAAGCCCTTCAGGGTATAGTACACTCCAAGACTTTCATCCCATCCATAGAATTAAATGCAACTAAAAGCTCAGAAGCCCCAAAGAACCTTAATCATATAATAATCTTGAGACCCCAGATAACATAATTAATTAGCAGAGAGATTTTCGACTATTTTATTGCCATGCAACACGTTTATGGAACATTCTAGTAGCAAAACAAATTATGAATTTGAAAAAAATGAAAGTTTAGAACAATATATACCACCTTCAAAAATATTCTAGCGGATTCTAGTGGACCAAAAAACGTACATATAAGAGAAAATAATAATTTAGAACAATCTGCAACAATTAACAACTTCCTTTTTTTAAATATTCTGGGCATGTAATAACCCAATTTGTAAACCCCCTTTAATTACCAACTTAAAGCACATACTTTCACTTGTATGATCGATCAAATAATTCATATGGAATATTAATTATGTGCAAACATTTTTACTTCTTTCAGAACCCAAAAACTTCAAGGACAATTTATCTATGTATTTAATTTAGAGCACTGTTGGGGTGTAAGACCCGAACAAACACAAAACACTTTCACTTTTCAAAAAAACGAAATCAGAGGGAAGAAAGGAAAGTGAAGACACGGAATTTAGTTGACCCTAAGGTAATCAGACAAAGACCCAAAAACGGGGCGTACTTCTCCAAAGATTCAGAAAAGCAAACATATAGATATAGATATCTAGAACAGGAAACAGCCACATACATGTAAATAAGTATGAGTCTGTGAGAAACCAAGGAGAACATATAGAAAAGGATCAGAGCAAGAAAAAGCTTTGAGATGAGCACATACCTGTTGTCTTCTAGCTGTGCTTCAAGAGGGGGTCTGTGATTCTAGAGCAAAATGGTGAGAAGAGGAGAGAAAGCAGATTTTTCTTATTATTCATGACAAGAAGAAGCCCTCTGATGTGTAAAAAGATATGTGTCCCCCACTCCCAGACATTGGTTTTGGTGGGCACACATTTGTTATGTAATATGCCCTCCTGGCACCATTCTTCCCGGTGCTTTTTCTTCTATCCTTCTCTGATTGCTTTACGCGATGTTTCTCTGGATAATGTTTCGGTAGGCTCCTCCATGAGTCAGTGGTGTGACATAGAGAATGTTGCCTCGCCAGGTAGGCAATGAGAGAAGCTCGACATATTGCTTGCCAGTGTTTAACTCGTCCTTGGGGTAGTAGTAGTTCTGGTCACGCTCTTTTCGCATGAGATGGAGAATGTTGCTTCGTTTCAAACACAACGGAGAAGCATAGGCACTTGATCGGAAGGCGATGAGAGAAGCTCGACTGATTGTTTGCCATCATTTAGCTCGTCCTTGGTAGTAGCAATTAATGTCACGTGCTTTCACATAACATAAAGAATGTTGCCTCGTTTCATAGGCAACGAAGAAGAATAGGCATTGATCTGAAGGCAAGGAGAGAAGCTCGACTGTTTGCTTTCCATCATTTACCTCGTCCTTGGTAATGGTGGTTAATGTCACGTGCTTTCACATAGCATAGAGAATGTTGCCTCATTTAGCAGGCAACAAAGAAGAAGAGGCACTAGTCAGAAGGCAAGGATGGAAGCTTGTCTGATTGCTTGCCAGTGTTTAGCTCATCATTGGTAGTAGCAGTTAATGGCACGCGCTTTCACAAATGGCGTAAACCTCGTACTAGGACTTGCATCATGTTGTTTTCGATGCATTTTAAGATAAAATGTTTAAGAAACCTAGGCCAAACATAAACTTGAGAATGGTAAAATTTGTCTTGAAAGGAAGGGGCTCCTCGCTTCCAAAGGGAATTAGAAATGACTGAGGCAAAGAAATTAACCCCCAGGTGAAGTGGAATCAAAACATGGTTTGTTCATCAAGCAAGAACAATATGACCTAAGCAAGTGAGGAATCCACCTCAACAATGATAGACCACTATTAGGTCAATATGTCCATTGTCATTTAAGAACGATTTCAAGAATGTCTTGTAGACATATATAGATGTGTGTGTGTATGTATGCATGTATGTATGCATATATAGGAGATAGGGTCATGAATATGCATTGGTATTCTACCACCAACATGCAATGCATACATACACATACATACATACATACATACACACACACACACACACACACACACACACACACATAGAGAGAGAGAGAGAGCACAAGATTCTATTATTGTCATTGGAGGTCAAATATGGCATATGAGACCAAAAATATTACATTTCATGTGCTACATGTGAAAGTGAGTAGCGACTCTCGATGTTCAAGAACTTTACCAATGAATGTTGCAATCGAGAGTGCAAATTGTGATCGTGAGAGAAATTCATGCATGCATTGGGCTTGGTTGAAGATGTGTGGACAACATGGTCGAATATGATCAAAGGCAGAGCATTGTATCAAAGTGTGATACTCATACTCTCGAACATGTTAAAGGCAAAGTGTGCATAGTCGACCACTCTCATCACTTGTGCCCCAACGCCCCACCTCACATTGCAATGTGTGTCAGCTAAGTCGCATTGAAGCACTTGTTCGAATGGCATATAACGGGATGTGTATAGTTCCGCTAAGAATAGGGTTTTGTTGTTAGGGGCAACATGTGTAGTATAATGTGTGAAGCGTGAACCTTCACATTTGTCCCATGTCATGATACATTGGCATTGCAAAAGGCCTCATTTATAGAGGAATCTAATGATGCATCCTAAAGCAAGTGTGTTGCATCCCATCTACCAAACCTTTTTTTCATATCTTGCATCCAACCGTAACACAAAATGTTGCTTTCATGAGTCTTTTGGATCTGTTTGCTTGTTACCCATGCAATTCTAGGAAGTCGATGCGAGGGACTTTTTTTAACCTTAAGCATGTATTGAACAACCCTTTTCCATGGCCATGATCTCAATGGGAAGCGATCCCATCTCAAGGAGGAGGGTGTAGGGTGTTTGTTTCTTAACTTGTAGAGAGAGTAGAGAGAGAGAGAGAGAGAGAGAGAGAGAGAGAGGGTTGTGAGCATGTATTAATGTTCTACCACCAACATGCAATATTATGTTTCTCAAACATGATGTGCAAAAAGAACGCGTGTAAATGCACTGCTCAAAGACCCAATACATGTAGAAAACATTTCCAACAAGTTCACATTTCTTGTGCAAAATGTCACATACATGTCCACAATTTATGTTATGCTACATGAATATGCACAATGAAGTTCCTTATGCATAGTGTTGTGTAATCTAATCATGTAGAAGACATTTCCAACAAGTTCACTTTGCTTGTGCAAAATGTCACATACATGTCCACAATTTATGTTATGCTACATGAATCTGCCAATGAAGTTCCTTGTGCATAGTGTTGTATAATCTAATAACGTAGAAGACATTTCCAACAAGCTCACTTTGCTTGCACAAAATGTCACATACATGTCCACAATTTATGTTGTGCTACATGAATCAACACAATGAAGTTCCTAATGCTTAGAGTTGTATAATCTAGGTGTGGCATAGGACAATATCTATCATGTGATGGTAGCCAAAGTCAGTTAATCCTATTAAGATAAGAATGATCAATTGACAATAGCTAAAAAGAAAAGATAAATGCGACGAATTGTGGTCCAGGAAACAAATGGTTGTGCAAGAATAATAGCTCAAACGAGCCTCAATTTGTTGTGTTGGAATGTAGAATACTTAATATCCATGATGATCCATGATGTTTTGACTTAAAGTGATAGCGTGGAAATGAAATTAGTTAAAATGACAAGTATAAATAAATAGTTCACACTCCTTGATTGAAGGTTGCATTATAACATATTTTATGCTATGTGACATTCATCCACACAATGAAATTCCTAGTGCATATTATGTCACTAGATTATTGGCATATGCATGTACATCATTTCACACATAACAAGCGTGAATATTAAAATAGATAGTTCATGTTGGAATACACCCATTGATCTCAATGTCTGTCCCTCTCACCTTGATTTTCTAGGGGCATAGAATGTTCGTGGTTAAAACTTGCTCTAATTGACATGCATCTATCTCTTAGTTCTTATAAAAGTAGCTTTCAATATCACCAAACATCAACCTTACAATTGTTTTGTGATATTTGGTGTCACATTCGATGAACTCCCCTAAACTTTTTGGGACGCACAATTGTCTTCAGTTTGCACCATGCCCCAAAACACATACATGCAGAATTCATATGAATCGGAAACGTGCTAGAAACACACGCATGTGGAAATTTTAAGATTGAGGAGACCATTTTTTATTTGTTTTGTTTTGAGAATCCAACTTCTATTAGAGGTATTTGCTCCTCGTTTCCTTAATGCCCTAAATTCTATGACCTTTAAAAGTGGTAACCAAATTAAAATTGAAGTCACTCATTTAATTGAAACTTGTATCCCACTTTACTACAATCATTATCCTAAAGCAATAATAATATTGTTTTGTTTTGAGAGCCATTGTTTGAAAGGTTGTTGTAAAGCCTATACTTCAGACTAGTAAACCAATTGTATATTTCATGGTAATAAAGCATCCACCCAACTTGCAACAAGGTGCGGGTGGGTGGATGCTTGTTTTCCACACAAAAGCATGTTCCCATTTAATATTGATGTTAATGCATGCCTTTCTATTTTTTATTGAAGTGACACTTGTTTCTTCCTCAACGATAGCCACAAAGTATTTGGTAATTCTTCTATCTTTCTTTTAGTTTTCTATACAGTGATTCAACGCTAAATTTGAAAACAAGAGACTATGCATCACATTGCACTTTGCACGTGATAACTTACACCACAATCCAATTTCTATATATGTTGATTTATGTTGCGTAAGACTATTCTTGATGAGGTAGAAGTCTTATATACATGTTATACAAACACGATGCAAAGTGTTTGTCGTGGTTGTAGCTAGCAAGACTATTGATGATTGGTCACTAGAGACGTATGACCATCATAGACTTCCTTATTTCAACGGACATACTTCGGTGCTTGATTAGGTACTACAAATTGAAACACGTTGGATATGCTTACTAATCAAGTTATTTTGTAATCAACGTGTGAAATTTTATGGTCGTTGATTTTTTAACTCTTAATCAACATTCCCCGCCACATATGTGACAAGAGTCACCTTCCTCTTTTAACAAGAATAGGTTCAACAACAAGCCCAACCATGGATATGATCCGCAAATGACAAAAGCATGCAATAGGCCATGTAGAACAAGAAGTTTGAATCAACATATTCTATTCAGGACATAAACAACTCGTAACAACCAGGGGCTTTGTGTATTTTCTTGTAATTAGAAAATTTTGTGAAAATGACAATATGTCAACCTTATAAAATATGATGATGTATAAAGGAGTAAAGAATCAAATGGCCATGGGAGATAGTACATCGTAAAGGAGTGGTTGATAGAGGCACAATTTCACCCCGTCACCACAACAACAAAAGCACATTGAGTCGCCTATTCCAAAGGTCAAAGAAATACTGGAACAAAGGTAGAAGCTTATGCAATTGGAGTGAGTAAGGAAGATTAGCATATATCATTGTAAATGATGTTGGTTAACATAAACGATTGGAATCAATGTAGATTAACATAGACGATCATTGTATTGAATGATGTTTAGCAAATATCATTGTGATCCCTTAAGTAATAATAATTGTGTCCACTTCTCATCTTCCTCTTAATTATCCATAGTCAATTAATTAACTAAGAGGACTTATGAGTGTTAATCAATTAAACAAGTAAGTTGTGTCTTCAAATTAATTAATGTAAGAGAGAGAAATTCACATGTCAAGTGTGTGTCATGCTATTGTGCACCCAACTCCCTTTGATTGTCTCGTGATCACCTATCTAAGTGGCCATGTCCTTAAAAAATACCATTCTCGTTACCGGCCACTAAAGTTTGAAGTTGAATTGACTAGTTTTCTCCACAGGTTGATCAAGGGTATTTTGGGAGATATATGATTTTTTAATTGGGAAGTTATTTGTGAGTTATCCCTAATTATTAATGATAAGTACTTATGTGGAGATAATAATATCGTATGATTGAATTAATTCACCCTAATATGACCATGTCAATTTTTTTGGAAAGACTGTCACAATCCAATGAGGGTATATTCACTATTGCGCTCTTGATTTCATTGGTCCTAGTCAAGACCTTGGGAAATCGAGTGCATAATAGCGATAGAGAATGTTGAGAAACCAAGCTTCACCCTTGGAAGTATATGTACCTAATGAATGGGGTGGGTTAAATAAAAAAAGGTTAGGCATTATTATTACTAGCATATCACGATAGAAGAGCGTTATGAGTTCATCATAAAACTTTCATTGATAAGAGGTATAATTTATGTATTGCCACATTAACTAAAGTTACTCGCGTTAATCTATGCACCACAATTCATTATCGAAAACCATGCTATATGAAACAATCCAAGAATGATGGTGCAATCTTTGTTTCTTGGACTCTTACCATGCTCTTAGTCAATAAGACCATTTGGGCTTGGTCGTTCTTGAAGTTTAGTGCAACCTCAAGTCCATATTAATTCCCTCTCTCGACTAAGAGAATTCTCGTGCATTGGAATTTCTCCCCTCATTCAAGTGTTACACATTCTCTAGGGAGGAACCCAAACTAACGATATTAGGATACACTAGCAATTAGTTATTGCCCATTGTGTCAACAAGCCATCGTATCTTCCTTCATTAGTTGGCTCAGATTCAATTTCTTCTGCCAACTCGGATTCACGTGCATCAGCATGATGTTGTGTGCCGATTGGCTCAGATTTGGCTTCATCGGCCGGTTGTTGTTTGTCAACTGGCTATGTAGAAGTGAAGTCAAGTAGTATTAGATCCATAATGGGATTTCTTGATCGGGAAGACGACACTAGTTTCAGCTATTTCCAGTATTCAATCATATTATCTTCCATGAATACAATATCCCTACTCCTTGCCACCTATTTATCAAGGAGATCCCACAACCTGTAGCTGAACTCATCTTCCAAGTACCCCAAGAATATGCAAGGTTTGGACTTGCTACCCAACTTTCACCTTTGATCTTTTGCAAAATGCATATAAGCTAAGCATCCGAACACCCTTAAGTGTTGGGTCTATCTACAACCACCGAGTCTAAATGTTCTTATTGGTTATGATCCACATAGAAGATTTAAGAAACTAAATCCACACCATTATTGTGAGAGAACCTACACTTCGTCCAACCAGAGAACTTGTCTTGGTCACCACTTCACACCCCTAGTTTGTGGTTGAGACTACCACATACAACTTCAATACAACCAATGAAATATCATTCATGCACCAACCTATAAGTTTTGCTAGGTTCACTCCCGATCCCACCAAACACAACACTTGGGCATTTATTGAAGTTTATGACAAAAGGTGGTTCATCACCCAAAAAAAGGAAGCTCAAAATCCACTCTCATGGCCTTGGTCAATGTAGAAGTCCCTATTTAACAACAAAGTATGGTTCTCATAATTTTGGTTTTGCTATTGTGAAGTGCACATAAGATATCAAACCTAGTTTAGTTTTATGGCTAAGTAATCATGCTTCATGTGTAAATAATGGATTATACACCTTTGCACTAACTTAATGCTTGACATCTTCACACGGTGAAGTGCTTAGTGAACAATTGTTTGAGTAAATATGTAAACATTGAGGTAAAACGAACTACTAACTCTGCAATGATTGCTAGTTAGGTTACAATAGCTTGTTAGACCTAAGACTAACCCATCTACCATATTTTGCATCTAACTGAAACTTAATTACCTCTCCTTCCACGATTGCTCTGGTTTCTTCAAAGAGTTAAAAGGCCATGTTTGGAGACTTTGATTAGCATAGAGCCTTAATGATTAATCTACATAGCCTACATTAAGACTCTTGAGTGTATTTTATGTGTGTGTCAATATCCCAATAGTTCACTTAAATGAGCAATCAAACACTTGACGATTACTTATGTTGTACTTTGTAGGCTCCAAAACAACACAAAGTAACACCTGCTCAACATATAACAATATAATAAACTCTTGACGACATCCTATCCATGTCACATATTATAATAATTAGGTTGTTGAATTCTATTATAAGAAAGGTCTTGCATACTTGTGATTGCTACCCATGTCATATTCCTTGTAGGTGGGATCCTCCTAAGCTTAGAAGAAGCTTATGGAAATTGATTTCGCCATGGGCAACATTAAGACGCTAACATTTTGTGACTTTTATTGAGGTGTGTTTGTCATGGTGTATATAGAACACGGTGTGTATTTGGCAAAAATAAGCCAAATGTATATGTCAAAAGGGTACATGTAAATGGATAATTTGAGTAAAGGGTCTGGGGGTGTGTGTGTGTTATAAAAGGAGGATTTCGTCTCTTAGGTCCAAGCTCAATTGTCATCTAAGATACAAGGTGTAAAGCTATCGCTACTAATACAGTGTAAGCAAGAAGGTGTAACGCGACCTCTATTCCTATAATGCAAGAAAGGTACAAAGGTGTAAAAGGCCTTTGCAATGCAATTAATATATCTACACAAAAATGCAATTGTCCACTTAAAACTAGTGTCCTGTTAACCTCTTTATCTACATAAGATTGATTGCATTTGCTTTGGTAAGAACATATATATCTATACTATAATCAGGGTAACTTGGGTCTAAACAAATAAGCATCCATTGTCTTATTGATTGCTTTGCTCGATAATGACAACGCGTCAGCTTTATCGCTTGTTGTTTCTCCGAATTCTCAAGGGGGGGGGGGGGGGGGGGGCTATGCTCGTTCCTCGTTGAAGCAACACAAGGGTTGCCCAGGGTACAAGCATGTGTTGACATCCAGATTATGAAGAGAACATACAATGTGTGAAAACAACCTATATTATTGCCAGATGTGCCTGTAAGAGCGAGCAGACGAGAGTTAGTTCGATGGTGGACACTAGGAGTTAGCAATGTCTCCGCTCAAGCATGAAACCAAACCATTAAAAAATGGTTTGGTGGTTCAATTCGACTCGGTCCAAGCTTGAGCTTCCTTAACCGGTTTGAGCTCGGTTTGGGATGGCTCAAGCGGAATCAAATCATTTTGCGGTGAACTGGTTTAGAAACCAGTTCGGTTCAAGTTTGGCTCGGTTCAGGTTTGAGCTTCCTTAACCAATTTGAGCTTGGTTTGGGATGGCTCAAGCTGAACCGAATAATTTTGCGATGAACCGGTTTAGAAACCAGTTCGGTTCAAGTTTGGAAACTCTCAAACTAGTTAAGGCTTAACCGATTTGGTTTGGTTTTGCCGGTTGGCCGAAACCGAACCGTTGCCGATTCCTAGTGGACACAGACAAGGCTATAAAAGATCATCTCCTCCTCTCTTCTTTCTTCAAGTCTATCAATTCAATACAAATGAACCAAAAAATCCCTCTATTCCTTCCTTTCATAATAACAAATGCATTGCGTTATGGGGGGGAAGCGGCTAGTTTCGTAAATACGGGGAAAGATGTCGCTTTATATTAATTTTATTTGCTTTCTAGAGAAGACGCTCTCTCTCTCTCTCTCTCTTGGAAAAAAAAGGAGGGAAAAAAGCATACATATGAAAATTTGAATTCGGGTGACCGGCGGCAGCCGGTGGGAAAACGCAAAAAGCAAAAATCAAAGAACAACGAAGAAAGCCCTTCCTTCCTTCTCTGAACTGGAAAACGCAGACATTTCTGCAGGCGCTCAGCTCAGTCTTCTTCTTCTTCTTCTCTCGCCATAGCCTCCCCCCCCCCTCTCTCTCAGAGCCTTTCTCTGTAAATCCTTTCTCTCCTTTCTCCTTCTTCTTCTTCTTCTTCTTCTTCTTGGTCTGATTTCTCGTTCTTGGCCTTCGTCTCGGCCTCCTTCACGAATCACTTCCTCCTTTCGCCACGGCTCCCTCCTCTGCAGAGCTTCGGTACTCGCAGAGGAAATCTTATTCTCCCGTCTTCCCCTATTCTCCTTCTCTTCCTGCAGTTCATGCTCGCATTGTTCTCTCGCCATGGGGAAATGGTTAAAAGCAGTCATGGGAGTGAAAAAGCTCAGCCGAAGCTTCTCCTCCGAGAATATCCACGAAAATGTGAGAGGATTACTCGTTTTTCCTTGACGCTGTACATCCATCACTCGTAATTCGCTCCCTTCCTCAGGTTTTCTTGATTAGTGATTAAACATTCGCTGTTTCTGTGTGCAGGGAAAAATGTCAGCTTCTGCCGACAAATCTAAGAGATGGACTCTGTTCAGGCATTCTTCGTCAGAGAAACGAAGCAAAAGCGCTGAGAAGCGTTATTCAGAGAACGAAGGGTTGCCTTCTTCAAGGTTTAATGGAAGAAAAATTTTAGTAGAAGGAGAGAGTGAACCAGTCCCCTTGCAATATAGCCGAGAGGAATGGTCGGCCATCCGCATACAAACTGCTTTCAGAGGATTTCTGGTCAGGACAAAAACATTAGCTTTGACATTATCCTATATTTTTCTAGACAATTCTGAGTTTTGTTTTTCTTCAGTCCGCTGAATATTTTTTGGGACGAGCTTCCACCCTCGTCCATAGCTGGCATCACACGTTAATTCTGTGCTAATCCAAGTCTTTTAACTTTCTTTTACTCTCAAGTCTTTTGGTGTAAAGATGGACTTTTTTCATGGGTTTCTATTTTCTACGAAAATGATTTCTCTTTCTTTTCATAGCACTTCCTTCTGCTGCATAAGGCTGGAAGAGAGGGAGGCTGATTTTGGACAATTTATGTTAACCACAGTCTATTCTAATCTTCCTAGTTGTTGGACGAGATTGCTGAAGCCAAATAAGGCTCTCTCGTTGCCTTCATATTACTTCATGATTTCTTGTTTTTCTGTATGCAGTGCAACGTCTGGGATAGGAAACAAGAACACATTTTGTGAATTTAGTCTGCTGTAGTTTTTTTCGAGCCTTTTACTTATTCAAATGTTACTGCGCATTTTAAGATTCTCCACAGAAGAACTTTCTTTCTTTTTTCTTCCTAGTAATCTTTTAACAGACAAATTTCGGCCTAAATGAAATCCTGGTAGTGGAGGTGAGGTTTCGGTTTTGATTTTCTGTCATTCTTCCTTTGTAGAGCGTGATCAGCTAGCTGACTTCTACGGCTTCTTTCTGAATGAGTATTTTGCAGAAAACTGATCTTTTGATTAAGCAAGCCATACTTTCTTACTTTCTTTGTTGGTTAAGAAACAAGCAAATACCAGTAACAGAGACATCGTTTTGTAGCTAAATTATGTACATCTGTGCCATATCTATATAGACACTCTTTTATAGCTCAAATTCGCATTGGCATAAGCCAAATATTGTGCGCATCACCTTATGTATTTCTTTATGCCAGCTGAAACACCTTTGAAAGTTCTGATATAGCTTCTTCATGAATTGGAGATTAGTAATGAAGCTGCACAGGAGAATGACCTTTCACTTGATGTTGTAATTTGTGTTGATAGTCCAGGCGAGCCTTGAAAGCTCTAAAAGGCTTAGTTAGACTACAAGCGTTAGTTCGTGGTCATCAAGTGAGGAGACAAGCAGCCATGACACTACGCTGTATGCAAGCTCTGGTAAGAGTTCAAGCACGTGTGAGAGCTCGGCGTGTTCGTATGTCTGAGGAAGGATTAGCTGTTCAGCATAAAGTGAATGAACGTCGCCTTCTTGAAGCTCAGCTTGTGGCCTCTGAGGTTTGAAAAACTGATGTTGATTTGTTCCATTTGTTCTCGAAGCTTGAGTAAGTGTTTGCAATGGTTCTTGCATGTTAACTGCACTGTTTGTTTGTTCTGTAGCAGAAAGGATGGTGTGACACGCATGGCACTGTCCAGGATATACAAGCAAAACTGCAACAAAAGCAAGAAGGTGCCATCAAGAGAGACAGAGCCATGGCTTATGCCCTGACTCATCAGGTAGTCTTATTAGAGGAAAGGTTCTTATAAAAGAGTTGGATTATGCCTAGTGTTATCTTATAGAAGCGAGAAGGTTCTTTTACAGTGTTATCTTACCAGTGGAAAGGTTGTGCATTTGATATAGTTTCTGTTTTGCAGTGGAGGCCGAATTCTCAATTCGATGGATCTATGCAAATAGTCTATGAACCAGACAAGTCTCACTGGGGATGGACATGGTTGGAACGATGGATGGCAGCTAAGCCTTGGGAGAATAGGTCGAAAGAGTCAGTGAACAAAGACTTTGAATCTCACTCTTTGAGAAGTTATAGTGAGATGGAGGTGAGAAGAGCCATGGAAAGTAGCCAAGTTCAAGTGAGAAGGAATAAAGTGAGTACAAGGATTGTTCCTCCTCGATGTATGCATTCAGGTCCACTGAGCTCAACACAAGGAGGATTGCAAACCACACCCAGGTCACGTGCTTTCACTTCAGAAGCTCATGATGCTAGTAGCCATAGTAGCTCAAGTAGAAGCAATACACCAACAACTCGTGGACCCACGGCATCAGGTTTATCGCATGTGTATAGTGCGAGTTCTAATTCAACTGGTGTTTGCCATATCTCAAATAGTATTCCGCAAGTGCCCGGATATATGGCAACAACTCAGTCTGCCATGGCTAAATTTAGAGTCCCTACAAAAATCAAGTCTTCTTTTGATGATCTGAACCTGAAGAGAAGCTGCGCTTTATCTAGATGTGAAGGTAGTTTGTGAAATACTCATGGTATTAGATCATACTCTCAAAGAGCCTTTTTTTGTTCCGTCCTTCCAAGTACATATGCAAATGAAATTAAGAACACCATATCAAACCACTTCCTCAAGACACAGGAAGGAGAAGGCAATGGACAGCCTTGAGCTTTGATAGGTAATTAGCTGCCTATATAAGAAGTAATTGGAGTCTTTAAACTATAGTCTTCAAAAGGATATTCAAGTGTGAACATGGATATTGGACAGATATTATCACAAATGATGGATTTGGTGTTCTGCTTTCATGTCATTCTATCAATATTTATCTTTGGCTATTAGCAGGAAATGATGGATTTGGTGTCTACAGAGATTGAAGGAAAAAGCTAGTGATGAGCTTCTTGCTATACGGTGGTCAAGATCTTTTGGAAGCTGACATATAAGTGAAAAAATCTACCTATATAGGAGTGGTATATCTTCTTGTCTTCAATCAAACTCATACATTTTCTTCTCAACCATGTCCTATTGCCTTCCATTGAAGACATGATTAGAGGAGCTTTTTATCCGAGAAAGCTTGCATATAGGTTTTGTTAGCTTACCCAATGTGTTCATGTTGGGTTTCCTCATTGGAGATTTACTTCCACATTTGCCTGTACAATGTGTGTTTTGTCAAGTTTTCCTCATTGATTTGGTCTTCATGTTTTTCTATTTTGCCATATACTGTCTTGTATTCTGTTTTCCTGCTTGTCTTTCTAAACTATGCCCTCTTACAAGTGAGTGAAAATTAAGCATGTCAATGAAAAGCTAGCCTCTCGATGCATTTTATATGCATTGCATTGTAACAAACTATTTAGATTGTCTGATTGCCTTTGTGTTGAATTCTATAGCAAAATGGGCAAAGGCTAAAGGACCAAGGTCATGTAGTTTTTTGGTTGGTTGGGAGTCCTGGGGTATTGAATGCAATTGCTATTTCATGTTTTGGCTACCTTAAATTACGTTAAAGAGAAGGGTTCAAATTGGTTTTGTTTTGTTTGTATTATAAGAGTGTAAGCCTCTTATTGTTTCGAGATTTTCATGCCAAACTCAAGATGCAATTAAAACTACATTTTCATGGAACTGAGGTTTTGTTGAATGGAAGTCATGGGACCCAAAACCATATGCTATTTGCAGGTGAAGAAGATCACAAATGAGATGCATGAGTCCGATTGAAATCAGACCGGGAAAGAACTTATAGAACAAGAAACAAGCAATAATATGATTGCCTTTATTAGAGTTATGAGAAGCTTATAGACATGACCTATACATGATCATTCTATCGAAAAACAGTTAAATTTTTGATAGCCTGAATGCAAGAATTCTGTGGATGTATGTAAAGCAAGTCTCTCGTTGTGACTGACTGTAGTGTGATGTTTGGAAGTTGAAAGTGATGGATGAAAGAACGAGAGAATGAGTTTGAATTTCAAGAGAAGTGTACATAGGAACCCCTAGAGTTAGAACGAGAGTCAAGACCATAAGATCAAAACGACAACCTTTATTAATATTATGAGAATTTTATAGATGCCCTTACCCATTATCATTCTATTGAAAAAGAATTTGGTATAAGATAAGATAAATGCATGGATTGTGGTGATACATGAATGTAACGCAAGTCCCTTGTGATTGAAGGGGAATTTGAAACTTGAAAGTTGAAAAGGATTAATGGAAGAGTGGGGGAGTGAATTTGAATTTCAAGAAGTATTCAACAAAACCCCTTAGAATTACAAGAACCATAAGAGACTATCTAGAGGGTAATGAAGGCAAGGGAAGAGAAGAGGTGTTTGTAAAGGATGGCTGGATGGTAGTGTTCAAGTGGAAAGCATATCGAGAAAACTATGGGATGGGCATCATTGTTCATAGCTGAGGAAATGTCTTAGAGGTTGAGCATTCATCCTCAAGAACTTGTGGGATATGAGCCACCCTAGCAAAGTTGATGACGATAAACTTGTGAGGCCAATGTGAGGAATATTGAGCATCTACAAAATTAGAAATAAAGCTACATTGGATACTAACAAAAGTTGTATTAGAAAAAAATGATGATTTAACATCAGACAACGTGAACAATTAATATGGCAATGAAATCAAATTTAGAAAGGTGCATGCACTTGGAACTGCATCTCACTTCCAAATTAGAGATTGCCCCATGTCCCACAAAGGAAAAAGGGTATGTTGGGCAATCAATAGACAAAACACATACAACACCAACCCAAGTAGCAACTATGACCATATGATGCACACGTGCACACACACACAAATGATATAAAACCAAACTCAAATATTATATCAAGTGAAGTTTGAACCTATATCCTTGTACATCAAGTATAGAAAATAAACCATGACAATAAGCTATTCTATATACTTATATTTATCTTATTCTTATCTCAATTGTCATACACGGGAACTCAGATGAGCAACATGGCTATCACGCATCACATGTAACGTACGTGCGTCAAATAGTGATCATACATTTCATGCATGTCATGCACCCTACATGTGAACACCTATATAAAGAGGGAGATGGGAAGTGTGTAGGCATTGATCAAACAATAAATCAAGATAGTTCATATGCGAAGTGTCTTGTCCTAAAAATTTGAAGTCAAGGGTTCGTGCTGGAGTTTGGCAACAATTATCATCCTTGTGATCGAGCATTGTAACTTCGGCAAAATCTTGTATTTTCAATATAATAAAGATTGTTCTTATACTTTACTCTTGCTTCTTGAATCATACACTATCTCTATCTCTTTTCTGTGCTCGTCTCTCTTTCTTTTTGTTACGAATGTTCCTCGTACAAAACCCTGATGGTTCGACACATTAAGCATGGATTTTACAACAACGTCGTAATAGCCAAGATATGAAATGGTGTAATTGCGAAGATTCGAAATGGTATAACCGTTCGAATATCTAATACAATGCTCTAAATTACAATATTATTTAATGAAAAATGTTATGAATTGTAAAGAATCGAGTGTGATTCTATGGAGTGGAATAGATTAGAGATGCGTGTTATGTGTGTGTGAAAGAGGAGAGAGGATAGACCCAAGATAGATAGGAAAATAGAAAACTCAAGATGTATATTGACAAGGAGTAGAGAATAGCAAGTACAAGGATAATAACATTACATGGAAGATTAACCGACACTTACAAAGTAGGAGGAGGGTGTTTTATATATGTTCACCCTCTCACTAAACCATTCACTCACTCTCTAGCAACTATAGAAGCTCATGTGTCATGGGGAATGTGGAAACTCATTAGTTATGTGTCATAGAATATGATTTTATGACACATAGTTAATGTTAGAAAGTAGTGGTGACCTTTGACCTTTGAGTGTTCATACATTCTCAAGAAAGGTGTGTTCACACACTAGACTTAGGTTGACTTTGATTCTCAACATGCCCCTTCAAGCTCAACCAGTCGGCTATCACTCCGCCTCAATATCGACAAGTCGTAGGTCGAAAGACCAAGTTTGGTTGAAAATTGCTGAAGCTTTTCGGTTCCCAAAGCTTTCGTGAAGATGTAAGCCGTTTGAAGATTGGTATTGATATGTTGAAGGTTGACGTCCCCCCTGCAATGACATGTTCCCGAATGAAGTGGTAGTGCACCTCGATGTGCTTTGTCCGAGCATGGAACACCGGGTTCCAAATGAAGTGGATGCTGCTAAGCTTGTCATAGTAGATCAGGATTGGGTCATTGACGAAGATGCCAAGGTCTTTCAGAATTTGTTTAAGCCATACGGCTTCACATGCAACCACAAACCGCCCTTGTATTCGGCCTTTGTGCTCAAAAGTACGACGGTCAGCTGATTCTTGCTACTCCAGGAGATGGCTCCACTACTGAGGAGAAGATGAACGTTGAAGTCGAATTGGTGTGGCCGATTTGTAGAGGATGCCGTAATCCATCGTCCCACTTACATACTTGAGTACTCGCTTAACACAGTCCAGATGGATGTCGCAAGATGTTTGCATGAATTGGCTAAGGAGGCCGGTGTCACGGACATACCCAGAAGCTAGGAAAGACACACGAGTATGAAGATAGAAATGAAGATCAATGAGACAAAGATGAGGCGAAACGAGAATACTAGATTGATGTGTCAATGACTAGTGTTGAATCCCTTGAAGGGACCAAGGAGGTTACAAGTATTTATACATGTTCTGAGATTGAATATCTCTAGAATATACTTGAGAACTATGATCCCTAGAATATACTCGTCTAGAATATGTCGTACAATATTTCTAGAATATACTGACTAGAATATTCTGATTCTGAAATGTACTATATGCTAGACTATAGAATACTAAACCATCATATACAAATGCATGCTCATATCAAAATGGTTGAGGATGACATCTTGTAGTTGTGAGGTTGCAGGTTCAATCCTCACTAACTATGTATTTGACATCGTTGTGTCGCGACATTATCCTCCCCTTTACGACCACCTTTTCGAAAGCATGGTATAGGGTTGGACGGGAATTGGAGCACTGAAGGGCGTGAGGAACCATATGTTGTTCTCACTGGAGACTAGAACACCAATGGACGTGAGTGACCATGTGCAGTCCTCCCCGGAGATTGGAACACCGGCGGGCGTGAGCGACCATGTATGGTCCTCATCGAAGATTAGAACCCCGATGGGTGTGAGTGACCATGTGTGGCCCTCACTGAGAACTGGAACAACAACGGGCGAAGGAGTGCAAGTGAAGTGGTCGACTCAACTTCTTCTATTATGAGAGGGTAAATAGTCAAGGTTGACCCAAGACACGACACAAACGATAGCGCTAGCGAGAAACCCACGCGATCCCCACTAGGAAAGTGAGCGGTTCTGACCCCCACCGAAACTAGAAGGGGAGCGATCAAAATTGGTCCTCGCCAACAGAAGTGGCACGAGACTTGAACTATAACGAAAATGCAATGCAAGCGAGCAATGATCCGATCCCCACTAGGAAAGTGAGCGGTTGTTATCCCCACTAGAAGTGGGAAGGTGAGCATTTGAAAGCACTCCTCACCAAAACTGTGATGCAAAATGATACCTAAAAATGATGACAAGTAGTGTTGATGAAGACGATGGTTGGGCGAAGAGGTGCTGAAAATGATGACGTCGAAACAAGGACGTTGTTGACGGTAACTCCGAAAGCAAGGGCGGTGATGATGGTAACTCTAGAAGCAAAGGCGATGACAAAGGCGGGTGGTACTTCCAGTTGGAAGGGATTCAAACAGTCACGGACACACCCAGAAGCTAGGAAAGACACAAGAGTATGAAGATAGAAATGAAGATCAATAAGACAAAGATGACGCGAAATGAGAATACTAGATTGATGTGTCAATGACTGGTGTTGAATCCCTTGAAGGAACCAAGGAGGTTACAAGTATTTATACATGTTCTGAGATTGAATATCTCTAGAATATACTCGAGAAATATCTCTAGAATATACTCGTCTAGAATATGTTGTACAATATTTCTAGAATATACTGACTAGAATATTCTGATTCTGAAATGTATTATATGTTAGACTATAGAATACTAAACCATTATATAGAAATGCATGCTCATATCAAAATGGTTGAGCATGACATCTTGTAGTTGTGAGGTTGCATGTTCAATCCTCACTAATTATGTATTTGACATCGTTGTGTCGTGACAACCGGCTGGATAGTTGAGGTCGGGTCGAGTAATGGTGAGGTAGATTAGGCTTCTGACTAGCTCAAAATAGTGAATAAGCTCACACTCTTCTGTGCCAAAGTTGGCATCTAGCTTTAGGTTTCGATCGAGAGGGGTTGCCACAGATGTACACTTAGTCATCCTGAACTTCTATAACAAGTTGAGGATGTATTGCCGTTGGGAGATCATGATCCTGACTGGTGTCTAAATTACTTCTATGCCGAAGAAGTAATGGAGCTCTTGCATCTCTTTCATTTCGAATTTGTCGGATAGGAGGGATTTGACCTTATCGATGTCGCCTAGATTCTCTCCTCGAATGACCAGATCATCCACGTACAAGATGATGACAATTAGGCTTTTGGAATCGCTTTTTACATAGAGGGAGGTGTCTGATTTCGACATTTGGAAGCCGATTTGGTGAAGATACTAAGTAATCTTTGAATGCCTAGCACGTGGTGCTTGCTTGAGTCCATACAATGGCTTCTTCAGTCAGTAGATTGCGATCGGATGGTTGGTCGATTCGAAACCGAGTGGTTGGATCATGAAGAACTTCTCTTCTAATTCGCCTTGAAGAAACACGTTCTTTATGTCCATTTGGTGGAGGTGCCACCCTTTTGCCACTACAAGGGCAATCACAGTTCGAATAGTCATCATCTTTGGCACCGGGGCAAAGGTCTACTCATAGTCAACTCCGCATTTCTGCGCGTAACCTTTTGCTACAAGTAGAGCTTTGTAGCGGTTGACGGAGCCATCGACATTATACTTCACTTTGTATATCCATCTGCAACCGATTTCCTTCTTGTGAGGTGAGTGGGGAACAAGATCCCATATCTCGTTCTTATTGAGAGCTTGTATCTCCTCGTTCATCGCTTTGTCCCATTGCGAGTCTTTATCGGCTTCGGCAAAGCTTTCCGGTTCACGAACAACTGCCCTATTTATCATAAAGGCATAGTGGTATGCCATGTAGTCATTATAGCCGAATCGATTAGTTGGATTCTTCTCTCTCGGACATGAGCTATGTAGCGACACGAACTTGTAAGAACTTCCATCAAGATTGACGAAGAAAGGCTAGTAGAAAATAGGAGTTCGCAACTATAGTACAAATGGCAGTTAGTGAGGACACACGTTAGCTACTAACTTTCAATGCAATAGGACATTAACTGTAGTCGTTAACTTGAGAACTAAATCCCATGTTTTCAGTAAGGCTGGGTTCATTGAGTATGTGTCTTTGTAGTAAAAAAGCATGTAGAGGTAGTGCGTTATGAATAATGGCATTTTCAAATGTAATCTTCTTCATGCCAATTGATCCACTCCTATCGATGTTGATAAAGTCAGTCCAATGTTTTTTGAGTAGTGTAAGTTACTTCAATATATGAGCCAACATATTGGAATGCAATTGGATACGGTTTGAAAAGTCAAATTATTAGAACAACCAGAGGCAAGTTCTAAATGAAATGAAGGTATGTTTAAAATTTGCATGAAAAGATGCTTGGAATTCATAATAAATGCTATAAAAACACAAAGATACAAGTGAACCCACCATATTTGGAACAATATTTGTCACAATGTTAACCTCCTCATCTAGGAATTTTAGATGCAAATAATGTATACAATACAAGGCAACTTTACAATTCAAAAAATCTTGGCCTTCCAAATTTGGTAATATTGATACAAGTGAACCCACCATATTTGAAACAATATTTTGTCACAATGTTAACCTCCTCATCTAGGACTTTTGGAAGCAAATAATGTATACAATACAAGGCGGCTTTACAATTCAAAAAATCTTGGGCTTCCAAATTTAGTAATATCTTGAGGTGAGGTAAAACCTTTGGTTCCCTTGTGGTTGTCAAGAAACACCGACTTTTTTGGCATCAAAAGGAATCTTACCAACTTTGTGTCTGTCTTGAAAACTTATGAGAACATTAGTAATCCAAGGGGAAGAGTGCACGGGTGGACTAGAGCACACATGGTCCTCTTCAATAGCAACTCCGGCAGACCGGAGACTGGTTGTTCTTTTGACTTGGAACCTGATTTGAAAAATGAAAGAGGAGAAGACTCGTCCTTGAAGTCGTTTTGTAACAAGGCAACATTATGTCTCCAGTACCTTACATTTGAAAATAAGGCTGTAGGGCTGCAAACATTATGGACGAGCTCCCCGATACAAGGGGAGCTTATGGAACTTGCTCAAGATGTTCCAGTGGTTTGCATATGGAAGGTACATGATCTAGGGCTGAAGCCTGGTTTGTTCCACTTCCATTGTGCTGAAGTGCCCAAGAATCAAGAATGGAAAATAAGTATGGAGTGGGAATTTATATGGCGTATGATAGAGACATATTTGTCGAGCATGGGAGATTCCCCCTTGGCTTTTTTTGTGAACCCAAGTCAATGAGAATTTTTTCTTGGAATGTGCAAGGACTTGGTGGATCTCAACATCAGCTAGAGAAGCGTCGGTTTAGGAGAGAATGGGAAGCTGACGGCCTTTGTAAAACTATTGATATTTTGCTCTTACAAGAGCATCACCTTGGCCGAGAAAGAACGGAACTGTTCAAAGACCTGTTGCCAGGGGATTGGTACACATGGTGGGCTCCTGCTCACGGTGTGTTAGAAAGGAGAGGTGGAGTGTGTATTTCGGTGAGGAAATCAGCGGATATCATCATCTTGGATCATGGCATATTGATCGAAGGTAGGGCTATGTTCTGCTACTTGGAATGGAGGAATGTAAAATTTGGGGTGCTGAATGTCTACGCACCTAACATTAGCAATGAGAGGACCTCATTTTGGAGACGTTTGGCAAACAAAATTCCCTCCGTCGACAATTGGATAGTGGCAGGGGATTTTAACATGACAGAGAGAGTGGAAGATTGTCTTGGGGCTCATTCGAACTTGCTACATGGGGAGGAGCTTAGAGCGTGGGGTTTCTTAACTTCTATGTTGGGAATCCGGGACTCGTGGTATTCTACTATGGCAGTTGAGGTGAATTCCTTAAGGTTCTCACGATTTGACTGGAAGGAGAGTGAAGGATATCACTCTAGATTGGACTGCATCTATGTGGGCCCCGGGATAGAGGAATGGTGTGGCTTCTCATCCATTCTTGCTGGTTTTACTTATTCGGATCACCTTCCAATATCCTTGACTCTTGAACCTATTTATAAGAAGAAGAGTGAGAGCAATGTGAGGATTCCTCCGAAGATTTTCGGTATCCAGAAGGTTAAGGATGCAATGAATACCATTTGGACGGCATCCCCATCAGCCCACGACCCGATACAGGTACTGGACGAAAAGATTATTAATTCTTCTTTGTTTCTTCAGAAAGTGGCTAGGGAGGAGCTGTTAAGGTGTCAATACCGTCTGCAATGCCTAAGGAAGGCAGTCATCTCAGCTCAAAAGCTCACGCAAGTGGACCCATGTTGTGCTTGGGCGAAAGACAGGCTACAGGAGGCCACTGGGTTGCTGCAGGAGGTTAGACAGCAATGAGAGCAATTCCTCTTCAGAAAGTCAGCAACATAGTGGGCTGTCAAGGGAGATAAAGTTAACAGGGAATTTTTTCTTGCCAAGACTCCGAAACGGAGAGGAACACATATTCATAGTCTCAAACGGGAGGATGATTCAATGACATTTGATCAAGAGGAAATCTTGCAAATGGCGAGTAATTACTATAGAGACCTTTTAGCTCCTACATTGACAAACGACCCTCCAAGTAACCTGATGCATGGTGTAATTACATGCTTGAAAACCAAGATTGGAGAGGCAGCTAAAGCGCAGTTGTCAAAAGCCATAGAGGAGGAAGAGATTGTAGCGGGGCTAGATAAGATACAGAGTATGGCTTGTCCTGGTGCTGACGGTCTTCCCAAAGCCTTCTTCAAGGAGTTTTGGGAGCAAATTTTTCCAAGCTTGAAAGCTGGACTGCAAGAGATGTGGAGAACGAGACGGATGCCGAGTAGCTTCAATGAAGGCTTGATCTACTTGATTTCGAAATTGGAGATTGCGCTGCACGAGATTAAGCAATGGAGGCCCATTACAATTTTAAACCTAATTTATAAAATTTTTGCTAACATATTAGTGCAGAGAATCAAGCCCTTCCTAGGCGATATCATCCAATCCAATCAAACTGGTTTCATGGAGCATCGTTCTATTATGTACAACGTGATTTTGTTTTGGGAGGCTGTTGCAACGGCGAAGGTGACCAATCAAAACTTAGCATGTCTGATGCTCGACTTCGAGAATGCCTATGATCGAGTGCAATGGTCTTTCTTGGAAGAAGTGATGAAGGTCATTGAGCTACCATTGGAATGGAGGTGTGCTGCCCAAGCCTTATATAGGAATGGCTCGAGTAAGGTGCTGATTGCAGGGAGGAAAGGAGCTCAAATCATTCTTACTTGATCCATCAGGCAGGGTTGTCCTCTTGCCCCCTTTCTTTTCCTTTTTATTACTGAAGCAATGTCTGCCCTTTTTAATAGCCAAGGGGCAAATCTTCATGGTCTTTCGATCCCTAACGCAAGGAAGTCCCTGCTGGATTCGGAGTTCGCGGATGATACAATGCTATACCTCCAAGGAAATGAAGCGAATCTTGAGAGGGCACAAAGTGCTATTGAGCTCTTTTTGCAAGGCATCGGGAGCGTCCATTAATTGGAAGAAGTCCAAGGGTTTTTGGATCAGCTTGGAGCCCGAGCTTGTTTGGAAGCCAAATGCTGAATTCAAATGGATTGCAAACGGGGAAGCCACTAGGTATCTGGGAACGTGGATTGGGGTAGATATCGACAAGGGAATTCAGCTGCAACATATTCAAAGCAAAATTTGTGACACAATTCGCAACTGGTCAGGGATGAACTTATCATTGGCTGGCAGGATCATAGTAGCTAACCATGTGCTTTTGTCTACATTATGGCATGCAGTTTCAGTGTGGATGTTTGACAAGCAAGCTATTCGCACTGTTAAAGCGTGTATTAGGGGATTTCTTTGGGCTGGGATGAGGAAAGACAATGCGGCAGCCAAAGTATCATGGTCCACATTGATTCTTCCCAAGAGTAAGGGTGGTTTAGGATTGGTTGACCCTGGATTGCAGAGTTAGGCATTGTTATGTAAGATATTGGTAAGAAGCTTGCTACCCGGTGATGAGTTATGGAAAACATTGATACATAATAGGAGCATTCTATGGAGTCCAAGACTGGGTGGGCAATGGAAGTCACACAAAGCGTGGCCTTTTTGCATGGACTTAAAATTGAGGAAATCTAACCGATTGGCTGATCGTACTTGTATGTCAGTGATGCAGGCGTGGAGTATGCTTCGTGGGCATCTAAGTCGGAATCGTCCAAGTACTAGTGTTGAATGGATGCGCCAACCCCTATTGTGGAACGAGACTGTGCAATCGCCAGAAGGAATGATGCTTGGACAAAGCAAGCGCATGCCGTGGGCTATATTGCATTGTCTAGGGATACACTCGGTGGCTGATTGGCTGCGGTTGTCCGGCAATAATCGCGATCAATTATATGAAGACACATTGGGAAAGGTCAGAAATGGCAGAAAGATGCTTGACGTAGTCAATACAGCTGTCTCCTCGCTTCCTATTGGTAATGAGGAAGAGGGTGAATGGTCTGGACAATGTGATGGTATCGGAAATATTATCAATGTCAGGGGTCTAGGAAAGAGTGGGAAGACCGTCTTGATGGGATTATTAGATGAAAGTGCAGGCTGGTACCCTATTAGAATTGTTGCAAGACAGGGAAAGAAATGGAAGGTGAATCCACCAGTCGAAGAGGTCGAGGAGGATTGGATCTTGTACATGGTTGAAGGCAAGCCTCTCGAGCACGTAGAATGGGATCCCGCTGAATATAGGTGGAAGGGAGAACAAGCTAAATCACTAGGTTTCTTCGAATACTCGACGCGCTTGGGGAGAAAGTTAGGTTCGTATCGTGAGAAATGTGCCAACAAGTGGACCCATGCAGCTATCGATTCAGTCTTCGTGCATAGAACCAGGAGCAGGATATGGAACTCATCCCTTCCCGAGCGGATCAAAGTGTTTTTCTGGTTAATCACCCATCGGGTTGTTCCAACGGGAGAGTGGCTTGGGAATAGAGGCGGCATGAGTGGTTGCAAGGCGTGTAGTGCGAGCTTGGAGGAAATCGCTCATTGTTTATGGTGATGCCCACGAGCGCAAGAAATCTGGCTGAGGAGCTTAAGAATCTTGGCTCGTTTTGGGGTTGAGGTTCATGTATCGAGCGCAGCAATCACTTGGCTGGCCACTGAATCGGCCTCGTGGTTTCAAGGGTGGAATGGAAACAGTCCTTCTTTAATGGTGAAGCAAGGATCTGTGCAACCAGCAACGCAAGGAGGTTTATTCTTCTTACAAGAACGCTACGTGGACATATGGGTATTAGTGGTCGGCCTTACGGTCTGGCAAGTGTGGGTATCTCGGTGCAAGGAGACCCTTGCAGGTAAACGAACCCCACCGGCTGAGAATTTAATGATGATCTGGTTTAATCTTATTTCTACGTTGCGAGGTGAGTTTGAAAGTCTTCAAGGGCCATCTGATGCAAGTGAAGAAGCTAGAGCTCGATTCCTTCGGAAATGGAGCGGTTCGTCGATGCTGCAGATAATGGATGGTAAAGTGAAGTGGAATTATCAACCACCGCGGTGGCTGTTCCCTCCAAGTGTTCCTAACATCTAGATGGGTGCTGCCATGAGGAGCGAATGGAGGACATCTATGCTAAATTCTGTTTTGTATGAGGCTCACGTGGAGAATATGTGTTCGAGTAATGCTATACACATAGAATGATGTGGTGTTTTGGAGTTGTTTTTTTATGTTGTTTCATCTACACATTGTTTTCCTTTGACATGCAAGATGTCTTGTAAGATATGAGTTGTAAATGATTCCTTTGTACATTCTTAACTAATGGAAGTAGATGTTTTTTGGAAAAAAAAGAAAACTTATGAGAACATAAATGAACTAACTATGGGAAATACAAGTTGGGATTATTCATGAGGGATATATTTAGAGGAATATTTCCATATGCAATATGCTTATAGTTCTATGTAGGCTAGAGATGATGACACAACACACAAAATGTCCGATGACATTAGAACTATCAATGTGGTAATGTTGGAACATATTAAATATAATATGGTTTGTGTGTGTAGAAAATATTTTTTCTCTGACGAATATGAATCCACCATTATCATTGGTGTAGTCATTGCTACTGATGCTTTAAGCACATGAGATTGGGTTCAACATGATCAAAAAGTGTAAAAACATTACGTGATATAGTTCCTCTTTTGAGATATTGAGAAATGTGCTTTGGTTGGTGGTTGCCATTATCATTTACAAACAATTTAATTAAAACAAAGAGTTTTGAAAGGAATCGTTGATTAATAATAATCAGCAAATAGTTAACTAAAAGCACACAACCTATAAATTTATAAGCCCAATGACCATTAGCCATTGCTACTGAATAAAGGGCAATTGTTCACAAATTACCCTTAACTAGGTAAAAATAGGCCTGATAACATATTGTGGCGTCCCTTTGGTGCAAGTGTTACGGGATATTATATGGTCATGCCCGTAACAATTTAATTAAAACAAAGAGTTTTGAAAGGAATTGTTGATTAATAATAATCAACAAATAGTTAACTAAAAGCACACAACCTATAAATTTATAAGCCCAATGACCATTAGCCATTGCTACCGAATAAAGGGCAATTGTTCACAAATTACCCTTAACTAGGTAAAAATAGGCCTGATAACATATTGTGGTGTCCCTTTGGTGCAAGTGTTACGGGATATTATATGTTACGGGCATGACCATATAATATCCCGTGGTGAGAATTTATCGTAGTATTCTATACACATGGATAAGTGTGAGGGTTAAACGAGAGTGTAGAGAAGGGGAGGATTACTTTTAAATCCTCGGGATTGAGACAACCCATTAGGCCAAGTGTGAACTTGCCTGGGGGCCTTGGGTATCGCTATAAATAAGAGGCCTAGCTACCCTCATTTGACTATCGGGTTGACTACGTGGACGGTAACCATTACAACTCAAGAACGAGACAAGTAGGTAGTTACACCACTTACCCACTCTCTCATCTTTGTACACATGCACACAAATGTGCATGTGTTCATAGAAATACTCATCCTCACACTCACACTCGTATACATTGCACATACACAACCACCACTTTATTGTGTTTTACCCTTATACCTCCCCGTACATCTCCTATGGGTAACAATGTTGTCTAGCACCTTTGTCTCCATCTGAGTTGACGTGATGTAAGGTTCGCCTAATATAATTGGGTGGGAGGACATTTCTTGTATAAAGAAATGTTGATCGATTTCTATGTCTCCCACATTCATCCGTACGTTCAAGCATGCTCCATAAAGCTCTTCAGTGGCCCGAGTTGTCGTTCGTATTTTCCACCCATGCTTGGTGTTGATTGGCCACTTCCCCTTTTTGTAGAAGTTCATCGACATTAGTTTTATCTCGGATTTGTGGTCGATCAATGCTACAACAAGTTCCTTCAGATCACCGACCTGGACCGGTGTTTTCGACGTTGCCCTTGCCCAATGCGGCCTTGTGTAGTGACTGTTTGAATGATCTTCTACTACTACCACTTCTTCCATCATAATAGCACTCACAATGCTCGGCTTTGTGCTCTCCTATTCTGTTGAGAGTTGCTTCTGCTTCATGAGGTCAATGATAGTGTCATGGAATTCCCTTTTCGCTATTCCGAGTACTTCTCATAGGGTAAACTCCACTCGATTGTCGAGGATCCTTTCCTCCAAGACCTTCCATAAGTCCGTAGCTTGTTCGATCTTTGAGCACAACGTGAAGCTTAGAACCTTGACCTTCTCCTTGCCCCTTTCGTCGTGTGCATGGGCCGAGCTGCCTTCGTCTCTCTTTGGTTCTCCCTGGGTCTCATATCTTCTTGAGGGACCTGCCCCTCCATCCTTTCCAATCTGCTTCTCGTCGACCAGGACCTCGTAGTTCTCGCAGGCACCTTGAAGAAGTTCTTCTTTTCCTCTATCAGTTCATTCCACCTCGTAAACTCATAGATTTGCTTCTATGCACGATCCACTTCCTCCTTCTTTAACTTCATTCTTGAGAGGCCATCAAGAACAACCAATCAAAATATGGTGTCTTTCTTCCTATCGGTGCTCTTTTCACCTCCTACCCGTATCTCGGTTGATGCCGAGTAGTGGACGGTTTCGACGTGTTGAGCCTCCGCTTCCTCCATCAATAGTTTCATGCTGCCACATCCGGTGTTCATGTCTAGGATCCTTCGTGTCTCGCTAGCCTGTACCCTACAATTCCAAAGATACACCACATTTCTCCTCAAGGTCTTTGAGAAGTCTGTGCAGTCCTTTTGTACGTGTCAAGAATAGTACTAAAACAGAGAGAGAATTAGTATTAGAGAAGGGAAGTACTATTAGTACTAAGAGGACGGGACTGCGTAAGACTCACGAGAGAGAGAAAGAGAGAAGAGGAGAGAGAGAGAGAGAGAGAGAGAGAGAGAGAGACGATGATGATAACAGATGATATATTATGTGAAGAGTAAGTACAAAAGGGCTATGGGGCTTAAGACTATCGTTGAACCAATTTGGTTCAAAATAATGCCTAGTGCCTTCTTTTATAGTGTTCTTAGGAGTAATCCTGAAGCTTCTAGAATGTTCCAGAGAAATCTGGAATATACATTAATTTCCTATAATAAAACTTTAATGAAAATAATATCCTACGTATTACAATAGATGGTATAATGGTCAAGAGCTCGACCCATATAACATAAGGTCATGGGTTCGAGTCTTGCCATATCATGACACTATCCCCCTTAACCCCTTAAGAAGACGAGTGTAATGAGTCAGCACTGATTGCGAACCGGGTTTGTTTGGATACTTTCGGTGGAAATCAGCAAGAAGATCTTGAGCATTGGGGACATGCTCGATGGGTTCCCAAGTACGTTCGCTCGGACTATAGCCGAGCCAATCGATCAAATAATAAAGTTTGTTGTGAACAAGTTTGGAATTGAGGACGGTAGCAACTTCATACTCCGGGCCGGCGTCCAACTCAAGCGGGGGTGGCGGTGGTGTAACACAATCGGGAATAGTGTTTGCTTTATAAGTTTCAAGAAGAGAACTATGGAAAACCGGATGTATCTGAAGATGAGGAGGGAGATCAAGGCAGAATGTGACATCATTAACCTTACCAGTAATACGGAAAGGACTGAGTCGTCGATAATCCAACTTGTCACACGATCGAGTAGTCTTGATGTGATGACGTAAGAGCCATACTCGATCTCCGATGGCAAAAGTGGAGGGAAGCCGATGATGATCCACATAAGTCTTCTGTGTGTGTTGAGCATGACGAAGATGAGTAGAGAGATCTAGCTGGATCTTGCGTAGCCTCTCCAAATGATCCTCGGCACGAGGATTGGTAGGTAGCTCTGGGGTGTTGATCACCGACCAACGAGGATGAGAACCGGTATAAGTGTAAAATGGGGAGACCCGAGTCGAGGAGTGAACAACATTATTATACGCAAACTCCGCAAAGTGGAGAATCTCGGCCCAATCGTCCTGTTGATAACTCAGAAAACTCTGGAGATATTGTTCTAGCGTTTGGTTTGTTCGTTCGGCCTACCCATTGGTCTAGGGATGGTAGCCGGAGGAGAGGTTGCAAGAGACCTTGATCATCTTGAAGAGATGCTGCCAAAATTTGGAAACGAATTGAGGGCCTCGGTCATTGATGATATTGTTTGGGAGGCCATGATGTCGAAATACCTCATGCATGACAAGGGCGGCGGTTTCCTCGCTAGTGATGGCCTTAGTACACGACACAAAATGTGCCATCTTAGTATATCGATTGAAGACGGTTAAAATAGCATCGAACCCCTTCGAGACTGGCAGATCTGTGATAAAATCAAGACAAATAGACTGCCACGGCTTACTTGGAATTGGTAAGGGTTGCAACAAGCCATATGGATGGTGTTGTGGCATCTTTGCTCGATAGCAAGCATCACAAGTTCGAACGTAGTCATCGACAAAACGTCGCATATGGGGCCACCAAAAAGATCGTTGAACTAGATCCAACGTCTTAGTACTACTGAAATGTCCCGCCGTATGGGTGTCGTGACAACTTTGGACGATTTGAAGGCGACAGGAGCAATCAGGGACATATACAAGTTTTTTAAAGAATAACAAACCATCATGATATTCGAATTGTCGGTAGTCCATACATGGTTGTTGAGACTGGGAGCAGGATGCCCGAGAGGTATCAATGTGCGCCAGAATGTCTTGAGCAAAACAATCCGTCTTCAAGTTCGCATGTATGGCATTAGTAATCCGGGAATCCATTGGGGTGTGAAAAATCCGTGTTGTGTGCAATTGTGTTGGTCCCAAGATTACTTGCTTTTGATTATCAAACGTTGGATCACCAGGACGAGGTGCAAGATATGAACGCCGTGATAGTGCATCTGCTTTTCCTTGTTGCTTCCCCGGTCGATATGTGATTTTGAAGTCAAAACGCGTGAGGAATTGAGCCTACCGAGCTTGCAGTCGATTTAGCACACGAGCGTTCTAGAAATAAGCAAGATTTTTGTGATCGCTGAAGACGATGACCTGATGTGGAGAGCCCTCTAAGAAATGCCGCCATTGCACAAATGAATCTACGATGGCTAATAACTCCTTGTCATGTATTTTGCAGTTGATTTCTGTGGCATCGAATTTGTGCGAATGGAAAGCCATAGGATATAACTCTTCTTACCGAGGGTGAAATCCGATGTGTCAGCCTCCATGATGAATGGTTTGTTTGTATCCACATGAGCTAGAATTGGAGCTGATGTAAAGGCTTTCTTAAGATGCCGAAAAGCCATGTCCGCTTCATTGGACCAAAGGAATGCCCGTCCCTTCTTCGTAAACTGTGTGAGAGGTAAAATAATCTTCGAGTAATCTTGTATAAACTTGCGGTAGAAGTTAGCAAAACCTTGGAAACATTGTACATCTCGTAACGAACGGGGAGTTTACCACTCTAGCACAATTTTGACTTTAGCTGGATCCATGGAGATGCCCCTTGAGGAGATGACGTAGCCTAGAAATTCCACTTGCTTGCAGTCAAAGCTACATTTTTCTAGCTTGGCATAAAGACCATTCTCGCAGAGTCCTTTTAATACTAATAGTACATGAGAATCGTGCTCTTCCTGGGTTTTCGAATAAATCAATAGATCATCCAAATAGATGATCAAACAGATATCCAAGAGGTCTCTGAATATATCATTTGCCATGTGTTGGAAGACTGCGGGTGCATTGGTTAGACCGAACGGCATAACGGTATATTGGAAATGCCCATACCGCATGCGAAAGGCGGTCTTCCATTCATCTCCTGGTCGGATCTGCATGAGGTTATATGCTCCTCGTAGATCGATTTTTGTAAAAAACTTGGCACCATTAACTCGCTCTAAAAGACTTGATATAAGAGGAAGTGCATACCTATTCCGGATGGTGACCTTATGCAAGCCGCGGTAATCAACGACGAGACGAAGTGAGCCATCTTTCTTCTTGACAAAGAAGATGGGTGCACTGGCCAGAGATTTCGAATGACGAATAAACCCGCTTGCCAAGTTCTCCTCTATGTAGGCTTGAAGGAATTCTAACTCGGTTAGTGACAAGTTGTAGATTGGTCCCCATGGTGGCTCTGCTCCTGGTTGTAAATCGATGGGACAATCGAAGGGATGATGATGAGGAAGAGTACCGGCTTTTACCTTGTCAAATATATCGGCATAAGGATGATATTTTGCCGGAAGTTGCACTAAGGATTCCTCCGAAATATTGCTGGAAGGATGTATTGATATTGCAAATAGGAACATTGCCTCCTTGTGTCCTTCTTTGCGTAGTTGACATAGTGAAATGGTCGAAACTCGATGAGTAGATTCTTGGGGTTGTCAATATCAGACTTCTCTTGTTCTCAAATCTATGTCTGGATTATGTAATTCAAACCAAGGTAATCCCAGGACAATGGGATGCTCTGGATTACTAATTGTATTGAATGATACTACACACAAAAAACTACCTAGGACAACCTGAATGGGTTCTGACTCTTCTACAATATTCCCAGAAGCAATGGGACGACCATCAATGACTACTACAGATGCGGGGCAAGGAAGTTTTCTTAAGGATATCTGAGAAGCTTAGGCAAAATTTCAATCCATGAAACAGGAATTGGCTCCAGAATCTAAAAGTGCTAGGACGTGTACTGGAGGAGTACTTTTAGTACTAACCATGACTTGGGCTAGGAACACATTGCTAATTTGCTTGGAGGGAATGAAACCACTAATGGGCTGTACAGATCTAGGGCTGTCCAACCAAACGACTCCTATTTTGGTTGGACTCAGTCGTTTAACTCTTCATCTAATTGACTAAGGATTGCAAATTTGTTTGAGATACTTGGGCTAGTAGTACTATTAATACTATCCGACACTCCTAAGGGAAGAATTGACTTGGGTTTAGTACATGCTACAATTTGATTTACTTGTCTTGTTGGCCTATGGGGACAGTTGATTGCGATATGCCCTGGTCCACTGCAATAAAGACATAATCGATTTGCATGTCGTCGTTGCTTTTCTTCTTCCGATAACGGGCCACGTCGACGCATGATGTCGATCTCCATCGGTGTCGGAGTATTTGCTTGAGATATGTCTCGTGCAAACGGTTTAGCCGCGACTGAGGCATATGTGGGCTCCAGCCTAGGGCGTGGTATTTGTAATTGACGTTCCGAACGCCGTTCGAAAAGGCGGTTGTCGCAACGAACCGCTCAACTGTTTGCCTTTGTAAGAGACTTTGGTTCTTCGGGGAAGGTTAGAAGTAGATCTTTGACATCGTTTCACAGGCCGTAGCGAAACTGCTCCATTAGTGCCTGATCATCCCAGGGAATATCTGAGGCGAGTAGATGGAAATCCGTCGCGTAGGCAGAGGCTGGACGATCGCCTTGACGCAATCATCGGATTTTGTTGATCGCCGTCCTGATGCTGTCTGTATCTCCAAAGCAAGCTTTAAACTCGCTAATAAAGTCTTCAAAGTTATTAAGTAAGGGCGATTGTTTTTCTAGAAGCGGAGCAAACCATGCCAAGGCTTAGCCGCTAAGCAACGTGCCTATTAGGCTGACTCGGGATGCATCAGTGGGGTACCGAGAAGGATGCATTTGCATGACTAAGCGTACCTGATTGAGGAATCCCCTAAATTGCGATCACGTTCCATCAAATTTCACAGGAAGTCCAATCTTGGGCTCTTTATGAAATCCTTGGGGACTTGATCCTTGTTGTTGCAACGCTGCTTCGAGTTGTTGCACACGTAACACTAACTCCCCATGTTGCTATTGCAACTCCTCATGTTGTTGTTGCATTTGCTGTTTTTCTGGGGCGATTTGTTGAAGATTCCCTAACAATAGTTGGTTTTCTTGTTCCAAGGCAACAAAATTTTCTTTTAGACACTGTAGCTCGGAGAAAACGGATTGGTATTCTTGGGCGCTAACAGAAGCCATTGTATAGAAAAAGGATAAGAGGATGAGGGAAACCAAAAGAAAGACTAGAGAGGGAAATTGGTTCAAACTGTCAGGAATAGTAATAAAACAGAGAGAGAATTAGTACTAGAGAAGGGAAGTACTATTAGTACTAAGAGGACGGGATTGCATAAGACTCCTGAGAGAGAGAAAAAGAGAAGAGGAGAGAGAGAGAGATGGCGAGGACGAGAGAGAGAGAAAGAGAGAGATGATGATAATAGATGATATATTATGTGAAGAGTAAGTACAAAAGGGCTATGGGGCTTAAGACTGGCGTTGAACCAATTTGGTTCAAAATAATGCCTAGTGCCTTCTTTTATAGTGTTCTTAGGAGTAATCCTGAAGCTTCTAGAATGTTCTAGAGAAATCTGGAATATACATTAATTTCCTATAATAAAACTTAAATGAAAATAATATCCTACGCATTATAATAGATGGTATAATGGTCAAGAGCTCGACCCATATAACATAAGGTCATGGGTTCGAGTCTTGCCATATCATGGTAGTACGGGGTTGTCGTTCTCTCACCACATACACCTTTGTACATATGGTAAACGTCGGTCGCGAGGAGGGCTCACATTGTCTCTTCAAGCTTGGGCGATCTGGAGGTCCCTTACCATTTTCTTTAATTCTTCTAATGCCGACCATCCAGACGACCCTTCTACAATGTTGGTTGAGGGTGGCGGGCCCGTATTGCCTCGCCTTCTCGTCCCTTTGACCTTGGTAGGCCCCTCCATTGTTCTGCCTTCATAGGTTTGGCCACTTGACGAACTCTCATCGTTCCACTCATGTCTCTTATTGAAGCGGCTGCAAACCCTTTTTATCGTGGTCCAATCTATTGTGAGCCCATCTTCTGTCTCGAGGAGGAGACCCACCTTCTCCCGGTCTCAGACATCAACAACTTTAATGAGCAATAAGACCTTGCTCATGTTGAGCACCGTCCTATCGAGCGCTGAGAGTTGTGCGAAGCATTGTTAAGCGCTTGGATCACACCATGATCGGTAATGAAGAAGAGCGCATCGACAAGGACGTAGTATGGCTAAAGGACCTACGAAGAGGGAATGGCAAGAGGAAATAGGACTAAGGGACGACCAAGTGTGAAAGGTCCACACCCTAAATGTAAATGCTATATAAACCACATAGTGGTGGCTTTGTAAGGGTTCTTCCATTTGTAAAGATCTCCCTATTGATTAAGAACTCGAGCTTCCTCTCCTCCTTGTAACCTTTAAGCTTAAGAGAGATTAGTGAGGTGTTTAGTTAGAGAACACTAACCTCTCTTCCTTGTTGGCGCTAGAACTCTTAGCAAATAGGGTTAATAAACATATTCATTACTCTTATTGTCTATATTCATTACCCTATTGTTTATGAGAGCGAGCTTGAGAGAGTGAGAGAGATATCATGCTTAATCATCTATTAATCATTAAGTGATTGTGAGGCTCGGAGGTGTCCGACAACCATCTCCGTCTGATTCGCCATCAAAAGGGTGTACGCCGGTCCAAACTCCGCAAACGACATCGAGGAGTTAACTCCATCGATACATAGATCCTACACATCTATTTGGCGCCACTGCCGGGGATATGATTGATGCTTGAAGTTGACTTTGAGTGGTCAAACATTCGTAGGCAACCCACTTAACGAGGGAAGAAATCGAAAGGAAATCACTATTTATGTTAATTAATATGCCCATTATTTCACATTTTAATTAAGTTAATTTTTTGTTTTTATACTCACTATTTCACTTTTTAATTAAGTTAATTTTTAGTTTTTTAGTTTTAATTTACTCTTCCTTAATCACCCGCACAATAGCAAGCTATTCGTCCGGTTAACGCTAAGCATTGTTGAGATTTAGCCGTCACAGGGCAAGAATAATCACTGCGATTCTCGTTGATTACGATCATCCTATGGGACACGAAATGGTCGTTGGCGCCAAAAAATTCAAATTTCCCACTCAAAGTTCATCGAAAGATCAAAGTTTGCCAAACTTGTATCCTTCGACGAAAGATCAAAGTTTCCCAAACCGGCATCCTTTGACGAAAGATCAAAGTTTGGCAAACCCACATCCTTCGACGAAAGATTAAAGTTTGCCAAACCCACATCTTTTGACGAACCCACATCCTTCGAAGAAAGATCAAAGTTCAACGAACCCACAACTTTCGACGAAAGATCAAGTTCGACAAGAGACCATCTTTCGACGAAAGATCATCCTTCGTCGAAAGATCAGAGTTTGATAAGGGGAGCATCTTTCGACGAAAGACCAAAGTTTGTCATACCTACAAAGTTTGATGAAGGATTACCTTTCGACGAACCCACAAAGCTTGACAAGAGAACATGGCCAGATCGTCATGGACAAAGATGTTCAAAACCCAACCCATGTTGGTAGACAGGTCCCTCCGGATGGGAAGGGAGAAGAACAGTGCCGACGAACAAACTCGGCCGAGGCCGAAACGGTATGAACCGGATGGGGAGAACCCGACTTCGGAGAGTCGGATGGTGTAGGCCCGGTATGAAGTACCTGACTGCGGAGACCCGGATGGAGCCCATCGAGGCCACATTTGTAAATAGCCGAAAAGTCATATTAGTATAAATATGACTTAGGGCAAACTGTTGTTAATTTTATAATTCTTTTTTCTTGTTGGTGCAAGAAGAAATCAGAGCGCGTAACTGTACAGAGAAAGAGAGAGAGAGAGACGAGGTCGTTGCCTCTGTTGTAACCGCCGCCTGTGGCGAAGATCTGAGAACACGAGGTCGTTGCCTCAGTGATCTCACTGTTGTATATTTCTGCATAGTGACAGTTTGCAGCTCGTGGGCTGCCGTGGTTTTTCCCCTATTTTGGGGTTTTCCACGTATACCTCCTGTGTACCATTTCTCCTCTTTTTTTTTCTTTTGTGTCGCGTTTCATTACCTGTTTTCTGTGTATGAAAAGAATCTCGGTTGTGGCCGAGCGTCGGACATAAGGAACGTCGAGTTCCCAACAAGTGGTATCAGAGCGAAATCGACACAGAAAATGGACGAATCGTTTGGCGGCATGTTCAAGCTCACCGGCTCCAACTATTCAGTGTGGAAGTCGAAGATGAGGGACATGCTCGTGGTTAAAGACCTCTGGCTGCCGGTTCAGTTCGGGGACAAGAGACCGGACAAAATCGACGCCGCGATATGGGAGGTGATGCACATGAAGACAACGGCGTACATACGGTGCTTCATCGACATGAGCCTGTACAACAACTTCAATGAAGAGAGTAAGGCTCATGAGCTCTGGGAGAAGATCGGCACAATGTTCCAGAACAAAAATGCTCTCAATCAGGCGTCGGTATTCCGGAAGCTTGTAAGACTCCGGTACCAAGATGGCTCCAGCATGGCGGAGCATATGAATGCCTTCCAGGGGCTGATTCACCAGGCAAGGTCATTGGAAGTACCTCTTGCCGATGAGGTCCTAGCGCTACTCCTGCTCGGTTCCCTCCCGGATAGCTGGGAGACGTTAGTTGTTACTTTGGGCAACGCCGGGCTGGAAGGAAAACGGCTATCCCTAGCAAGAGTAAAATCGAGCTTGCTAGATGAGGAGGCTCGTCGGAAAGACAAAGATACGAGCTCCGACTCCAAAGCGCTCCTTACCGAATCAGAACGCGGAAGACATAGAAACCATAGTCCCCAGAACCGGGAGAAGTCGGGGACACGATCAAAGTCAAGGGGGAGGCCGACTTGCTTCTATTGCGGCAAGCCGGGACACTTCCAAAAGAACGATCGGCATTTCCGTAAAGACAAGGAAACCGACGGTACCGATTCGAAGCAAACCCCGAACCGGAACGGTACAGACCGGAACGGTAAAGACCGGAGGGGGCCGGACCGGAAGGGAACGACGGCAATTGCGGCAAGTGAAGAGGAGTTGATGCTCATCACCGAAGAGAGTGAGATAAACCATGCCGGCGATGAGATGACCTGGGTGGTAGACTCCGGAGCGTCGTTCCACCTTACCCCGGACCGGAAATGCTTCTCATCCTACTCAGCCGGTGATCACGGCTGTGTCCGGATGGGGAATGAAGGAACATGCCGAATTGTCGGCATAGGAGACGTGTGGCTGACAACACCAACCGGATGCAAGTTGCTGTTGAAAGATGTCCGACACGTTCCGGAAGTTCGTCTGAACCTGATATCAGCCGGTTGGCTAGATGATGAAGGCTACACGGGTAGCATCCGGAACGGTGTCATGAAGTTCAGCAAAGGGAGCCTGATTGTGGCTCGGGCCCGGAAGGTAAACACACTGTACCTGATGAATGCCCGATTATGTCCGGAAGAAGTGAACGTGGCCTCCGACACTGCCGGTGAGCTGTGGCACAAGAGGCTATGTCACATGAGTGAGAAGGGGATGAAGAGGCTTGGAGACGACAACCTCATTCCAGTTAAGAACGTGCACTTAGAGAAGTGCACTGATTGTCTGGCCGGTAAGCAGAACCGGACCTCCTTCTGACCAAGGCCACCGATGAGACGTAATGCACCACTGGAGTTGGTGCATACAGATGTTTGTCAAGTAGACACGAAGTCACATGCCGGAGCGCAGCACTTCGTGACGTTCATAGATGACCACAGCCGGAAGATGTGGGCCACACCGCTGAAGACGAAGGATCAGGTGTTATCCGTCTTCAAAGAGCTCCACGCGAGAGTGGAAAGAGAAACCGGCCGGAAGCTGAAGGTGGTTCGAGCAGATAACGGAGGTGAGTACCGGGGGCAGTTCGAGGAGTACTGCCGCTCGAAGGGAATCCGGCTCGAATTTACCGTGCCGAAGAGGCCGAGAGGATGAACCGGACCATAATGGAGAGGGTCCAGAGTATGCTAGCGCATGCAAAACTACCCAAGAAGTTTTGGGCTGAGGCATTGTCGACGGCGACATATGTGATAAACAGATCACCCTCAGTACCCCTGGACGGAGACACGCCACAGAGAGTATGGACCGGTAAGGAAGTGTCCTACCGGCATCTAAGGGTGTTCGGGTGTCTCGCGTACGTGCATGTAGCAAAGGACCGGAGAGGAAAGCTAGATCCAAAGACCCGGCCATGCATATTCCTCGGTTACGGTGACGATGAGTTCGGCTACCGAGTGTGGGACCCGGTCGACAAGAAGATATTCCGGAGTCGGGATATTATCTTCATGGAGGACAAGACGCTCGCCGACTGGGAGTCGGAGAAGAAGATAGTGAACTCCGAGTCGACCGGTAAGGATAGACTCTACAATGAGCAGACCCAACCGGCAAGAGACCGGTTAGCACTCGAGGAACCAGCCGGTTACGGTGAGGATACCGAACCGGCAGAAGAAGAAGTAGAGGAAGCTGAGACCGGAACCGGTCAAGACCCCGAATCGGATTCGGATGAAGAGCAAATGGAGGAACCGATTACCGAAGCCCGAAGACGTAGATATCCTCTCAGAGAGAGAAGGGCGCCCCGGAGATTTCCGGATGCAGAGCATGTCCTGCTAACCGATGAGGGGGAGCCGGAAAGCTTCGAAGAAGCGAAGGAAGACATCCACAGCCGAAAATGGTTAAGTGCCATGCAGGATGAGATGGATTCCCTGCATGAGAACCATACGTACGAATTGGTGGAGCTGCCGAAAGAAAAGCGGGCACTCCGAAACAAGTGGGTGTTCAAGTTGAAACCGGGAGGTGCCGGCAACCCCCCGAGATACAAAGCCAGGATCGTGGTGAAGGGGTTCCAGCAGAAAAAGGGCGTGGACTTCGACGAAATATTCGCCCCGGTAGTAAAGATGACCTCCATCCGGACGGTGCTAAGTATAGCAGCAAGCATGGATCTCGAGGTAGAGCAGCTGGACGTGAAGACGGCATTCCACCACGGCGACCTCGAAGAGGAAATCTACATGCAGCAACCGGAAGGATTTGTGGAGAAAGGGAAGGAGCACCTGGTATGCCGGTTGAAGAAGAGCCTGTACGGATTGAAGCAGGCTCCCCGGCAATGGTATCGGAAGTTCGACTCCTTCATGACCGATCAAGGGTACCACAAGACGCAGGCCGATCACTGCGTGTTTGTGAAGAAGTTCGAAGGAGGGGACTTCCTGATACTCCTCCTTTACGTGGATGACATGTTGATCGTCGGACGAGACAAAGGCAAAATACGGATGCTGAAGAAGGCTCTCAACCGGACCTTCTCAATGAAAGACCTGGGTCCGGCAAGACAGATGTTGGGGATGCACATCATTCGGGACCGGTCAGTGAAGGAACTATGGCTGTCACAGGAGAAGTATGTGACAAAGGTGCTTCACCGGTTCAACATGTCAGATGCAAAACCGGTCGGATCGACACTTCCGGTAAACTGCAAGTTGTCCGGCAAGCAAAGCCCGAAGACAAAAAGAGAGAAGGCAGATATGATGAAGATTCCATATGCCTCTGCCGTCGGGAGCTTGATGTACGCAATGGTTTGTACCCGACCGGACATTGGATACGCAGTCGGAGTGGTGAGCCGGTTCATGAGTAATCCCGGCAAGGAGCATTGGAATGCGGTCAAGTGGATACTCCGGTATTTGAAGGGCACTTCAAATATGTGTCTCCAATTCGGCACCGGAAAACCTCAACTGGACGGTTTCACCGATTCGGACATGTCGGCTGATGTGGATACCAGCCGGTCTACATCCGGGTATGTGATGATACATGCAGGGGGAGCTGTCTCGTGGCAGTCGAGGCTGCAGAAGACGGTTGCATTGTCAACCACAGAGGCGGGGTACATGGCGGCTGTGGAAGCCGGCAAGGAAATATTATGGATGAAGAACTTCATCGGGGAGCTCGGTATCCGGCAAGAGGAATACCGACTCTACTGCGACAGTCAAAGTGCCATCCACCTTGCTAAGAATGCGGCCTACCATTCCCGGACAAAGCATATCCAGCGGAGGTATCACTGGATTCGGGAAAGGGTAGATGACCAGGAGTTCACATTGGCGAAGATCCACACGGCCGAGAACGGGTCAGATATGCTGACCAAAGTGCTGACACCCGACAAGCTGGACGCGTGCCGGAAGAGGATCGGGCTGGAAAGACACCCCATGCCGGAGTGAAGGGGGAGTTTGTTGGTAGACAGGTCCCTCCGGATGGGAAGGGAGAAGAACAGTGCCGACGAACAAACTCGGCCGAGGCCGAAACGGTATGAACCGGATGGGGAGAACCCGACTTCGGAGAGTCGGATGGTGTAGAAACGGTATGAACCGGATGGGGAGAACCCGACTTCGGAGAGTCGGATGGTGTAGGCCCGGTATGAACCGGATGGGGAGAACCCGACTTCGGAGAGTCGGATGGTGTAGGCCCGGTATGAAGTACCCGACTGCGGAGAGCCGGATGGAGCCCATCGAGGCCACATTTGTAAATAGCCGAAAAGTCATATTAGTATAAATATGACTTAGGGCAAACTATTGTTAATTTTATAATTCTTTTTTCTTGTTGGTGCAAGAAGAAATCAGAGCGCGTAACTTTACAGAGAAAGAGAGAGAGAGACGAGGTCGTTGCCTCTGTTGTAACCGCCGCCTGTGGCGAAGATATGAGAACACGAGGTCGTTGCCTCAGTGATCTCACTGTTGTATATTTCTGCATAGTGACAGTTTGCAGCTCGTGGGCTGCCGTGGTTTTTCCCCTATTTTGGGGTTTTCCACGTATACCTCCTGTGTACCATTTCTCCTCTTTTTTTTTCTTTTGTGTCGCGTTTCATTACCTGTTTTCTGTGTATGAAAAGAATCTCGGTTGTGGCCGAGCGTCGGACATAAGGAACGTCGAGTTCCCAACAACCCACACGTCAGGAGGAGTCCACCCAAACCAACCAAACGCATGGTGCTGACCCATCTAACCCGACTTGATACCACGGAGGGTGGTTAACCCCAAGGACGCTACCAAACATGAACCTCCCATCGAGCCCAATAACTAAAGCACCTCTCAACGCACCCCCACTGCGAGAGAGCCCAATGGCAGACCCACTCCGCGTAGAGCAACACATACGGGATGCCACGCAGGAGTTACGTGTGATAGAACAAGAAATCAATATATGGGTGATGCAATTCGTGAAAGGGGGACAACCGGAAATCATCACCCGAGATATTGAAGCTGCTTTGGTAGAAAGGAAAGACAAGTTTGCACGAGTGCAACACAAACCTCACCTCCTAGAAGCATCGTCACATACGCACTGTCGAGGCCGTGAGCCCAGCCCCACACCGCATTCGAGCACAATGGGTGACAACCCAAATGAGGCAGACACGCAACGACACCCGACACCACCACATATGGACACAACCCCTACACCCGACCAAACTACCTCAACACCCCCGAACGCTGAACTCACACTAGCATTACAATCCATCCAAATCCTCATGGCATTGATGGAAAAAGAGTGAGCGCCCACAGACCATTCGAGAAATCCAACAAACGACAGCGGGAAGAGTGCTTCCATTTCTAAACTAGTGCCCCGTTTTCTCGGTTTCGATGACGCCTATGATCATGTCCAGAGGTTAAAGCAGATCTGTCGCACTTATGAGCCCCTCATAGAGATCAAAGTAGCCGCATTTGGACTTACACTCGATGACCAAGCCTGAATTTGGTTTAGAACCTTGAATGAGGCGATTGTCGGGGACTTCGAGTATGTCATTGAATATTTCCTGATAAACTTTGCTCGCCGAGGCAATAAATGGAACCCGATCGACCAACTTTTCGCCCTCAAGCAAGAAGCGAATGAGACGGTCAGGGACTACACACGCCGCACAAAAAGCCTGCACCATCGTTGTAGCCCGAGCGACAAATATCAAAGAACAAATTGATGAGCCGCATCATCAATGGGTTGTTCGATCCGACGCTCCAAAATTTCCCGATTGCAAGGATGTGTCTGTCGTTCGCCGAGGCATGCACAACAGTGATGACTTTTGAAGATTCAATGAGCGGGTTACGAATACTCACTCAAGTGCCTACGAACAACTGTGAGAAACCCTCGGATTCCACTCCACCCATGCCACTAAGAACACCCCATATAGAAAGACCCCAAGCGTACGCCCAAAGAGAAAATGTAAGGTGCACAGTATGCCATGGCCATCACATGGGGCATGAGTGCCCCCTCCTCGACCAATGGCGGCCGCAATACTGTAAGTGGTGCAAAGCTTTCGTGATGCATTCTCAAGAGAAATGTTGGCAAGCTCCAAACGAAAGGTATAGCCAAACACCAATGGTGGAGCACCCACGCTCACCTCCACCGCTTAGTCGCCCACAACTACCAGCAATACTTCCCCAACAACCCTCACTACCGCGTATCGGGACTTGCCTTGCCGATCTAGAATATACCACCGATAACCGAACCCATGTCGGGGGGAGCGCTCCCGAATATGAAGACTCATAATGAGAGTATGGTGTTGAAGAAGAGGTGCTTTCCCACTTTGTAGACTTCGAAGGCGACCAAATACCGGTGTATGTCTTGAGAAGAGAACAACGGGGGTTGTCGATGGGATATCGCAACAATAATGGTCTAAGGAGGTCAAAATTGAAAGGTTTCAATTGCCAAGGTCCACATATGGTTAGTGAGTGCCCAACCAAACATGAATACTACTACTGGATGGAACAACGTCCACGACACCCCTCACTCGAAACACCCCCACAACCACCGGTGCAAAGTCTCACCCAACAGTCATAGGACTTTATCGAGTGGTTCCAAAGAGAAGCAACATGTTCAGGGTGTGGTAAAGAGCAATTAGTACCTGATTGCCTAGAAAAAAAGAAAAGGATTGGCGCAAATATGTTATCTATCGTACCATGAGTGGTTGGCACCAACATCATCACACGAGCTCAAAGAGTAGCTCATAACTTAAAATATCAGCACTGTCGTGACCGACAACCGCCAACTACGACCTATACTTGCCAAGGAAATAGAGTTCTCACTCGAAGAGCTGCTCAGACTCGACATCCAACCATGGCACGACGTCCTTCGCCGCCTCAATGGAGGCCTATTAGTAGGTTATGTAGAAAAGATAGGCACCCACATTCCTCATACGACCACAGTCCCCAAACAATCCGAAGGAACACTAGTGGATATATGTGAAGCTCACTTCGAGAGCGATGATACTAGTTTCACTCTTCCTGTCTGCGTCAAGGGCATGACGTGTGGCGTGATCATTGACACCAGAGCAAGGGTAAGTATAGTAAGCTACGAATGTTGGTGTAAGTGGGGGAACCCAAAAATGCTTCCTTCGGACGTCAAACTCCGAATGGCTGATGGGTCCATCCAACGGCTAGAAGGCATGATCCCTGCGCACCACTTCACTATCCACGGGGTCGAGTTTAATCTCACCTTCGTTGTCACAAGATAATCCAATCATGTGGCTTACAAGTGTTTACTAGGGAGACTATTCCTACGTGTAAGCCGCCTTGTGATGGATTTCGGGAACGATACAATCTATATGCGTAAAAACAACAAAACCTTTCACATCAAAGCATACACACAAAAAGTCCACGAACAAGAAGGCAACCCTCTTGTGGACAACTGGTCAGAAACAACTGAGTTCGAGACCAACCTCCTAGCATGTCACCCCATAAAGATAGTTCAAATCTTGGCTAGAGGTCAACCGTTTCCCCAAAACTCCACTAATCCTAGAGCAGGGAATGCGCGAGAAGACCAATTTGTAGCATCCAATGCGTCAGAGATGAATTGGGTGCACGCTCTCACCACAACCGATGCAATGTACCCCATTGGTACAAAGTGTCGCAATGAGGATGGAGACACGATCTCATGTTTTAATATCACCGCTCTCGTACCCCAACGGAAACCAGTAGACGTAAAAGACGAAGACCTCGCACAACGAATCACGTGCCAGGAAGAGGGTGTGACCACGCGGAAGACCCTGACGGAGGTGGACTTCCCGGAGCAATTCAAAATCTATGAACAAGGGAGTAGGGCGGTGGCCTGTAAGAGACCACAACACACCCCTCACATCCTAGGTGAGGCATGCGATGGACCGGTGAGAGTTAAGGAAATCAATCTTGGAAATGGGATAGACCCCAAACCAATGTTCCTCGCCATGGATCTCCAGCCGGACGAGGAGACGTCCTTGATCACCCTCCTCACGGAATTTAGCGACATGTTCGCATGGTTGTATGTTGATATGAAAGGCATCATGACCGTAGTCATCACCCATAGCATCCCCATGAGAGCCGACGCCCGCCCAATCCAACAAATACCGCGTCCAATAAAACCCAACTATGCTCAACAAGTAAAAGCCGAAATCAATAAAATGCTAGACGCGAGCATCATCTACCCGATCGAACGAACAACTTGGGTCTCCCTGATCGTAGTCGTCCCAAAGAAGAATGGCCAAATCCGCATATGTGTAGACTACCACCAAGTCAACGAAGCCACCATCAAGGACAACTACCCGGTACCCTACATAGAGCACTTACTCGAAAGAATCGTAGGAGCAGAAGCCTATAGCTTCATCGATGGGTTCTCAGGGTACAACCAAATCTTAGTGGTGCCTGAGGATCAACATAAGACAACCTTTGCCACCGAATTTGGTACGTTCGCATATAAGCAGATGTCTTTCGGGCTCACAAGTGCCCTGAGCACCTGTCAAAGGGCAGCGGACCACATCTTCGTGGCAAGGTTACGACAAGGGGTGGAGTCCTATGTCGACGATTTATGTTGCCATTCGAAATGGCATTACCACCTGGCGCTACACCGCTTGACGTTTGAAAAGTGCAGAGACTATCAACTCTCCCTCAACCCCCTCCTCAAGTGCCAATTCTGGGTCAAACACAAACTCATATTAGGTCATGTTGTGTCTCGACATCGGATCTCGAACGATGAAGCAAAAGTAAAGCTCATCCTTGACATGCCACCTCCCATGAACGAGAAACAACTACAAGCGTTCATGGGGTACACGGGTTACTATAGACGCTTCATCAAGATGTTCGCAGACAAGGCCAAACCACGCTACGCCTTACTAAAGCAGTACACCTGGACGGAAGAGTGCACCCACTCGTTCAAGCTCTTGAAAGAGTGCCAAACTAAGGTTCCCATCTTCCAATCCCCAAACTGGACCAAAGAATTCCACGTTCACACCGATGCTTCCGCCTTCACGATTGGTGCAGTGCTAGCTCAACCCGACGAAGGGGCAGTTGAGCTACCAATCACCTTTGCTAGTCGTCAACTGAATGCCGCAGAACGAAATTACTCCACGACAGAATGAGAAGCTTTGGCCATTGTTTACAACGTGAAAAAGTTCCGACATTACCTCTTGGCGTCACGTTTCTCATTTTCTGTAGATCATCAAGCCCTCCTCTACTTGGTAAACAAAACTCACGCCACAGGATGATCTTTTCCTTTTCTCACCACCACCTTGAAGTCGATATTAATGTTACTCGATGGATCATAATGTTACTCGAGTTTGACTTCAAGGTGGTGGTGAGAAAAGGAAAAGACCATGTACTCACTGATCATTTCTCCCGAATACCAAACGGAGAAGAAGCCACCGGGGTCGACGATGAAACACCATATGCAACATTATTCACGATCGACACCGTACCATCATGGGCATCAGACATCGTTCACGTCTTAACCGAAGGGGCGTCCTTCCTAAAACAACTAAGTCGGGCACATGCACGTGTCTTGTTAAGGAAATGTGGCCCCTTCACGATGCTTAGAGGCAACTTGTATCGAAGAGGCAACAATGATGTACTTCGGAGGTGAGTAACGGAGCATGATGTCGTCACCGTCCTCGAACAAGCTCATTGCGGAAGCAGAAGCGGTCATTTCAATCATGAGGTCACTGCACGCAAGATCCTCTAGTCTATTAGCCAGCCGGTAAGGAGTGGAGGACAGTCCAGAATGTGAAAGGGCAGGAATTATCGGAAGCTGTTATTAGGATATTACGTAATTAAGTATATTTTGAGAAGTGAATGGACAGACTGGAATCGGTATGCCGATCCGGATCCGGACCGGTTCATATCAGTGTGCCGGTTGGCACCATTTTGTATGCAGAGCCGGTGATCTATAAAAAGGCCCGGTTACATTGTAAATCGGGACAGATAATTAATAAAGCCCTATTGTCTTATCTTTGTGTATTGATTACCGTTCTGTGCTAATTACTTTCTATCTTACACGTGTATTAAGATTCATGATATGTTGCTTACGTAGCCAATAAAGGTCTGATCAATAGTTAGTCTAAGTTGCCTCGCCGTTACACCCTTTGGTGAAGTGTCTTCCGTAGACACCCTGTGTTAGGCTATTGTCCAGCCCTTAGGAGTAACACAGTTTTTGGCGACCATGATTCCTGCATAAGCGCAACGTACAGTGGCGGGAATGGATGACTAGACCAATGAACGGACCGGTTACGGATCGAGCAAGGAGACTTGCTGAGCGGCTACGGAAGCGAGAGGCCTTCCAGCAGGCGGCGGAAGAGATTCGTGTGGATCAATCATTTTCCAAAGTGATCCGACAAGTGGCCGAGGAGTCACTCCATTTGCAACAAGATTTCCACCCTGACGAAGGAAGCAGCTTAAGTAGTCTTCGGGAAGCGGAATCCCTTCTGCAGGCGATTCAAGAGAAGGCGATTCAGAACCGTTTTCGGCCTTTGAATCGAACTCGGACAGCGAATATAGCGCTCATTCCAATTACCGCAACAGTCATGACACCCCAGACGGACTGACAGACGAGGAATTGGATACCTTACTGACACCCGAACCAGAATTGACAGAGCTGGGAGCCACAAACCGACAAAGGTCTGAGCAACCTCGGACACCACCAGCCCGCATTCCGACACCGGACGACGACATGCCATTTCAATATCCCAAGTACCGGGATGATCCGGACGCACGTAGAGGCCCACGTGAATTGGATACCTTACCGACACCCGAACCAGAATTGACAGAGCTGGAAGCCACAAACCGACAAAGGTCTGAGCAACCTCGGACACCACCAGCCCGCATTCCGACACCGGACGACGACATGCCGTTTCAATATCCCAAGTACCGGGATGATCCGGACGCAAGCAGAGGCCCATGTGAATTGGATACCTTACCGACACCCGAACCAGAATTGACAGAGCTGGGAGCCACAAACCGACAAAGGTCTGAGCAACCTCGGACACCACCAGCCCGCATTCCGACACCGGACGACAACATGCCGTTTCAATATCCCAAGTACCGGGATGATCCGGACGCACGTAGAGGCCCACGTGAATTGGATACCTTACCGACACCCGAACCAGAATTGACAGAGCTGGGAGCCACAAACCGACAAAGGTCTGAGCAACCTCGGACACCACCAGCCCGCATTCCGACACCGGACGACAACATGCCGTTTCAATATCCCAAGTACCGGGATGATCCGGACGCACGCAAAGGCCCACGTGAATTGGATACCTTACCGACACCCGAACCAGAATTGACAGAGCTGGAAGCCACAAACCGACAAAGGTCTGAGCAACCTCGGACACCACCAGCCCGCATTCCGACACCGGATGACGACATGCCGTTTCAATATCCCAAGTACCGAGATGATCCGGACGCAAGCAGAGGCCCACGTGAATTGGATACCTTACCGACACCCGAACCAGAATTGACAGAGCTGGGAGCCACAAACCGACAAAGGTCTGAGCAACCTCGGACACCACCAGCCCGCATTCCGACACCGGACGACGACATGCCGTTTCAATATCCCAAGTACCGGGATGATCCGGACGCAAGCAGAGGCCCACGTGAATTGGATACCTTACCGACACCCGAACCAGAATTGACAGAGCTGGGAGCCACAAACCGACAAAGGTCTGAGCAACCTCGGACACCACCAGCCCGCATTCCGACACCGGACGACGACATGCCGTTTCAATATCCCAAGTACCGGGATGATCCGGACGCACGCAAAGGCCCACGTGAATTGGATACCTTACCGACACCCGAACCAGAATTGACAGAGCTGGGAGCCACAAACCGACAAAGGTCTGAGCAACCTCGGACACCACCAGCCCGCATTCCGACACCGGACGACGACATGCCGTTTCAATATCCCAAGTACCGGGATGATCTGGACGCAGAGGCCCACGTCTATGCATTTCAGTTGACCTGGGAAGCGAATCATGTGTCACAACGCTTAACCGCAGCCGAAGTAGAACGCTCAAAGATGGCGGAGTTCGGCATGACCCTGGAAGGGCCCGCCGCTAGATGGCACCCGATGTAAGATCTCATCACCATCACGATGTTTGAGGCATTGAAAACTAAATTCTTACACTTTTTTCACAAAGAGGTGGATCAACGGGAAATGGTCGGCCTATTTTATACCATCTAGCAGGAGCCCACGGAGAACATTCAACAATTTGTAATCCGATTCCATAGAATGCACAACCAGCTCAGTCGGGCACCACCGGAGGAAGAGACTAAGGCGATATTCCTAGCAACACTCTGGGAACCCCTATGAACAGTGTGCACAGTCATTGATTTCCGCACGAGTTCCGTCGACCAGGTCATAGACCGAGTCAGGGAAATGGAAAAATCCAGCTCATGGCTGACAATGGGGGCACTCCAACGAGCGGTACCAACCGATGAAGACCTCCGACTTCGACAAGCAATTCAATGTACGACTTGCCTGAATGCCGGACACTCGGCGCTGGAGTGCACCATGCGTTCTCAATGCCTGCTTTGCCATTCCAAAAACCACACAATGGATCGGTGCGAATATAACTTGTTGAATCAGCAATCGCCATTGGTTCGGCAAATCGAACCACGGAGCAACCAGGAGGAGGAAGAAGAGCACTGGCGGCGAGAGGAGCGTTATCGGCCGACACAAGATGTCTAGTACAGTGATCGAAGAGACGCTTATGACTGCGACCGGTATGATAGATATGATAGAGATCAGGACTATAATGGGGAACGGAATGAGCGATACAACCGGGATCACTCCCCCGGTTACAACCCACGAAGGGAGGACAATGGCAAGTATGACAACCGACCCCGACAGGGTTACCGGAACAAAAAGCATTTCAACAAAAAACGGCATTTCAATAAAAAAGGGGATCACCAACGGGAGCCGGAAAAGGGTACACCAAGCACCCAACCGGACCAAGGCCAAGCACTTACAACAGGACCTCAACTGGGTGCCGGAGCGATAGCAGAATCCAACAACACCCGGAAGGCTTACTGCTAATATTGCCGACAAGAGGGACACTATAGTAACCAATGTCCGACGATAAGCGACCAACAGTAAACATGGTGGTAGCGGAAGTCGCAGACATACAACAAGTGACCACGAGGTCAAAAGGAAAAGCAACGGAGTGGGAAACCCAAGAAGCCATCTGGAAGCAGGCTACCAAATGGGTAAAGAAGGAAAATGAGTAGAATGTGGCAGAGCTGGAACAACAAAAAGGGAATCCAGAGGAGCCAACCGGCAATAGCCAAGCAGAAAACCCAACATGGCAGGCGTTGCAAGAATGCCAAATCGCGCTGCCATTAGGTCGGCTATTGCAGTTAGTACCTCGGTTTACGGAAGGACTGAAGACGGGAATGACTGTGGTTGACACGCCACCGGCTCTGGCGTTCTTTTCTAATCCGGAGTGACGGGAACTAAAACACTCCTTATGCGCAATGCTCGGCCACAACTGAACTTAAAATCATACACAGAAAACGGGAATGAATGCACGACACAAAGAAGAGAAGAGTACACAGGATGTTTACGTGGAAAACCCCAAACTAGGGAAAAAAAAAACCACGGCAGCCCACAGGCTGCAAACTATCACTATGTTAGAATGTACAACAGTGAGTTCACAGAGGCAACGACCTCGTGCTCACGATCTTCGCCACAGGTGGCGGTTACAACAGAGGCAACGACCTCTTTCTCTCTCTCTAACACTTTACACTGTTACGCGCTCTCTCTTCTTACACCAACAAGAATGACAACCACACTAACAAAAGTTTGCCCTAAGTCATATTTATACTAATATGACTTTTCAGCTATCTACAAATATAGCCACGATGGGCTCTCAAAAACATATTTACGAATATGTCTCTTCATCCGGTGAGCACTCCTCACTGGGTCTTCACCATCTGGCTCTCCGTAGCCGGGTACTCCTCATCCGGTTCTCATTGGGCCTGCACCATCCGACTCTTCGTAGCCGGGTACTCCTCATCCGGTTCTCACTGGGCCTGCACCATCCGACTCTTCGTAGCCGGGTACTCCTCATCCAGTTCTCACTGGGTCTGCACCATCCGGCTCTCCGTAGCCGGGTACTCCTCATCCGGTTCTAACCGGGCCTGCACCATCCGGTTCTCCGTAGCCGGGTACTCCTCATCCGGTTCTCACCGGGTCTGCACCATCTGGCTCTCCGTAGCCGGGTACTCCTCATCCGGTTCTCACCGGGTCTGCACCATCCGGCTCTCCGTAGTCGGGTACTCCTCATCCGGTTCTCACCGGGCCTGCACCATCCGGTTCTCCGTAGCCGGGTACTCCTCATCCGGTTCTCACCGGGTCTGCACCATCCAACTCTCTGTAGCCGGGTACTCCTCATCCGGTTCTCACCGGGTCTGCACCATCCGGCTCTCCGTAGTCGGGTACTCCTCATCCGGTTCTCACCGGGTCTGCACCATCCGGCTCTCCGTAGTCGGGTACTCCTCATCCGGTTCTCACCGGGTCTGCACCATCCGGCTCTCCGTAGTCGGGTACTCCTCAGCCGGTTCTCACTGAGTTTGCTTATCAGCACTGTTCTTCTCCCTTCCCATCCGGAGGGACCTGTCTCCCAACACGGAGGAAGGACCAATGGTAGTGGACACGAGCAGTCCAACTATCACAACCATTGTCAAGGGATGAGAGCTACCCGGAACGATTATAGACGGAGGATCTGGCATGAACGTGATTAGCCTCTGATGTTGGGAATCCAGGACTGGGAGCCATGCCCATATTGGCTCCGGATAGCGGACACAAGTTCAGTAAGACCTACCGGATTGATACGAGATTTGGAAGTGACTATCGGAGGTCACGCATTCCGCATTTCGGCAATAGTCCTCCAACTCAATGCACAAGGGGCATACCCACTGTTGTTGGGCCGCCCATAGCTAAAAACAACGCACATCAAGCAAAACTGACGGAAAAACATAATTACTTTTCGACGCAGCAAAGCAAAAGTACGAGTACCTACACAACCAAGTTCGAGTACCAGCAAGGAGCTGACACCACTGTACGCGGAATGTGTCAACATGCTTGAAGGATTGGCTGATGAAGAGGTCGATCAGTACTTATAGGAGAATTCGAAAATTGTACCTTTATTTGAAATTGATGTTGTTGAAGCAGTGGCACTATATATAATGCAACCAGAGGATGCCGATGAAGAAGCCATCAGAGAGTTACGGCAAGTGCAGGAAGCTTTGGAGAAGGAATTGGCAGTATCTCAACGCGTAAAAGCCTCTCAGTTGGAAGAGGTAGACCTAGCCACCACAGAAGACGCAAGACCAATTCACATCGCCAAAGAAGTGACTCCAGAAAGGAAGACGACAATGATCACCTTATTAAAGGAGTTCCGGGACGTATTTGCGTGGTCTTATGAGGTCATGTGGGGGCTAGAGCCTCAGTTGTATCAACACCAAATACATCTAAGTAAGGATGCCAAGCCGGTGGCGCAATGACGCTACCAGATGAACCCTAACTATGCAGCAAAAGTAAAGGACGAAATCGACAAATTGTTATGGGTAGGGTTCATCCAACCGGTCAAGAAGGCGACATGGCTGAGTCCGATAGTTGTCGTACCGAAAAAGAACGGAAAAATCAGGGCATGTGTTGACTACCGGAAGTTGAATGCAGCAACGGTAACCGACGCCTTCCCACTCCCTTTTACAGATGGAGTCTTGGATGCAATAGCCGGTCATGAAGTTTATAGTTTCTTAGACGGATTCAGCGGCTACAATCAGATTCAGATGCACCCCGACAACCAGGAGAAAACCGCTTTTGTTACCGAATGGGGAGTATTTGTCGCCGTAGTCATGATGTTCAGACTTAAAACGGCACCGACAACCTTTCAGCCGATAATCATGGAGATTTTTGAAGAATTTATTCCAGCATTCATGGAGGTGTTCCTAGACGATTTCGCTGTGTACAGTTGGGAAGGGGAACACCTCCAACACCTCCAACTATGTCTTGAGAAATGTAGGGTTTACCGGTTAAGCCTTAACCCTGCAAAATGCGTGTTTGGAGTGTCAAGCGGTGCATTACTAGGCCACATTGTTAGCAACGACGGTATTGCAGTAGACTTGGAAAAGGTTAAAGCAATTTTGGAGGCACCAACACCCACCACGACGACAACATTGAGTCGGTTCCTAGGACAAATCCGGTGGCATAGCCGGATGCTCCGGTATCTGGTAGACCTGGCCACACCATTGCATGCTACGGTGCACCGGACACCGTTTCAATGGACGGACATGGAGGATAAGGCTTACCGGGCATTAAAAGTACTACTATCACAAGCAACAGTGGTGCAACCTCTAGATTGGTCTAAAGAATTCCACGTATTCATAGACAGTCCGACATAGCAATTGGGAGCGTATTAATGCAGCTTACCGAATCGAAGTGGTACCGGCCCGTGTATTATGCTAGCCGGAAGCTATCCCAAGTGGAACGGAATTACTCAATGACGGAAAGAGAAGCCTTGGGCATGATCTACAACATCACCAAGTTTCGACACTACCTATTGGGGAGGAAATTTTCCTTTCATGTAGACCATTCGGCGCTACTTTACTTGGTCTCAAAAGCATCACTAATGGGTAAGCTGGCCCGGTGGACGTTATTATTACAGGAATTTGAGTTCGAGATATTTCACCGGCCAGGCATACAACAAGCGGTTGCGGATTATTTGAGCCGGTTAGACTACGGTGAAACTGATGACGGAGTCCCAGATGAGTTTCCGGATGCAAAGTTGTTTAGGGTCACAGCAGAAACGACAACAGATGGTACGGTCGCCAAGGAGGACAAGTAGCTCACTAACATGCACCAATTCCTGAGCACAGGATTACCTCCAGAGGAGATGAACAGAAATGAGCGGAAACGATTAGTAGTACAAAGTCGGCACTTCTGCCTACTACAGGACACACTGTACCATAAAGGTGCGGATGGCATATGGCGGCGCGCGATGCGCAACGATGAAAAAGACCAAATACTGTGCGAAGCACACTGTGGCATTGCCGGAGGGCATTATGCTGGGGATGCTCCACCAAGGAAAATATGGCGGGGTGGCCTATGGTGGCCAACAACATTAAAAGACGCCGTCCGGTGTCGTGAAGAATTTCGGCCAGAGGCGGAAATTGGGAAACATTGGCTACATTGGCAGGGTGCAACATGTGTGCTCACCCTTGTACATTTAGTGTGAATAATGAGGGCGCCTTTATGGCGCTGAAGAGTAGTCAAGTCGGGATAGACGATCCCATGTAAGTCGGGATTTATCCCACATTGTAACGCATCCCTCTCCTTGCTTATCAGCACTGTTCTTCTCCCTTCCCATCCAGAGGGACCTGTCTCCCAACAAACTCCCCCTTCACTCCGGCATGGGGTGTCTTACTAATCCGATTCTCTTCCGGCATGCATCCAGCTTGTCGGGTATCAACACTTTGGTCAGCATATCTGACCCGTTCTCGGCCGTGTGGATCTTCGTCAGTGCGAACTCCTGGTCATCTACTCTTTCCCGGATCCAGTGATATCTTCGCTGGATATGCTTCGTCCGCGAATGGTAGGCCGCATTCTTAGCAAGATGGATGGCACTTTGACTGTCGCAATAGAGTCGGTATTCATCTTGCCGGATACCGAGCTCTCCGATGAAGTCCTTCATCCATAATATTTCCTTGCCGGCTTCCACAGCTGCCATGTACTCCGCCTCCGTGGTTGACAATGCAACCGTCTTCTGCAGCCTCGACTGCCACGAAACAACCCCCCCTGCATATGTCATTACATACCCGGATGTAGACCGGCTGGTATCCACATTAGCCGACATGTCCGAATCGGTGAAACACATATTTGAAGTGCCCTTCAAATACCAGAGTATCCATTTGACCGCGTTCCAGTGCTCCTTGTCGGGATTGCTCATAAACCGGCTCACCACTCCGACTGCGTATCCTATATCCGGTCGGGTACACACCATTGCGTACATCAAGCTCCCGACGGCAGACGCATATGGTACCTTCATCATATCAGCCTTCTCTGCTTTCATCTTCGGGCTTTGCTTACCGGATAATCTGCAGTTTGCCGGAAGTGTCGATCTGACCGGTTTCGCATTTGACATGTTGAACCGGTGAAGCACCTTTGTCATGTACTTCTCCTGTGATAGCCACAATTGCTTCATTGGCCGGTTCCGGATGATATGCATCCCCAACATCTGTCTTGCCGGACCCAAGTCTTTCATTGAGAAGGTCCGGTTGAGAGCCTTCTTCAGCATCCGTATTTCGACTTGGTCTCGTCCGACGATCAACATGTCATCCACGTACAGAAGGAGTATCAGGAAGTCACCTCCTTCAAACTTCTTCACAAACACGCAGTGATCGGCCTGCGTCTTGTGGTACCCTTGATCGGTCATGAAGGAGTCGAACTTCCGGTACCATTGTCGGGGAGCCTGCTTCAGTTCGTACAAGCTCTTCTTCAACCGGCATACCAGGTGCTCCTTCCCTTTCTCCACGAATCCTTCCGGTTGTTGCATGTAGATCTCCTCTTCGAGGTCGCCGTGAAGGAATGCCGTCTTCACGTCCAACCGTTCTACCTCAAGGTCCATGCTTGCCGCTATACTCAGCACTGTCCGGATGGAGGTCATCTTTACTACCGGGGCAAATATCTCGTCAAAGTCCACGCCCTTTTTCTGCTGGAACCCCTTCACCACGATCCTGGCTTTGTATCTCGGGGGGTTGCCGGCATCTCCCGGTTTCAACTTGTACACCCACTTGTTTCGGAGCGCCCGCTTCCCTTTTGGCAACTCCACCAATTCGTACGTATGGTTCTCATGCAGGGAATCTATCTCATCGTGCATGGCACTTAACCATTTGCGGTTGTGGGCATCATCCTTCGCTTCTTCGAAGCTTTTTGGCTCCCCCTCATCGGTCAACAGGACATGCTCTGCATCCGGAAATCTCCAGGGGGCCCTTCTCTCTCTAAGAGGATATCTCCGTCTTCGGGCTTCGGTAACCAGCTCCTCCATTTGCTCTTCATCCGAATCCGATTCGGGGTCTTGGCCGGTTCCGGTTTCAGCTTCCTCTACTTCTTCTTCAGCCTTATCGGTATCCTCACCGTAACCGGCCGGTCCCTCGAGTGCTAACCGGTCTCTTGCCGGTTGGGTTTGCACATCGTAGAGTCGATCCTTACCGGTCGACTCAGAGTTCATTATCTTCTTCTCCGACTCCCAGTTGGTGAGCGTCTTGTCCTCCATGAAGATAATATCTCGACTCCGGAATACCTTCTTGTCGACCGGGTCCCACACTCGGTAGCCGAACTCATCGTCGCCGTAACCGAGGAATATGCATGGCCTGGTCTTTGGATCTAACTTTCCTCTCCGATCCTTAGCTACATGCACGTACGCGAGACACCCGAACACCTTCAGATGTCGGTAGGACACTTCCTGACCGGTCCAGACTCTCTGTGGCGTGTCTCCGTCCAAGGGTACTGAGGGTGATCTGTTTATCACGTATGTCGCCGTCGACAGTGCCTCAGCCCAAAACTTCTTGGCTAGTTTTGTATGCGCTAGCATACTCCGGACCCTCTCCATTATGGTCCGGTTCATCCTCTCAGCCAGCCCTTTTAGTTCCGGCGTCTTCGGCACGGTAAATTCAAGCCGGATTCCCTTCGAGCGGCAGTACTCCTCGAACTGCCCCCGGTATTCTCCTCCATTATTTGCTCGAACCGCCTTCAGCTTCCGGCCGGTTTCTCTTTCCACTCTCGCGTGGAGCTCTTTGAAGACGGATAGCACCTGATCCTTCGTCTTCAACGGTGTGGCCCACAGCTTCCGGCTGTGGTCATCTATGAACGTCATGAAGTACTGTGCTCCGGCATGTGACTTCGTGTCTACTTGACACACATCCATATGCACCAACTCCAGTGGTGCATTATGTCTCATCGGTGGCCTTGGTCGGAAGGAGGTCCGGTTTTGCTTACCGGCCAGGCAATCAGTGCACTTCTCCAAGTGCACGTTCTTCACTGGAATGAGGTTGTCGTCTGCTAGCCTCTTCATCCCCTTCTCGCTCATATGGCAAAGTCTCTTGTGCCACAGCTCACCGGCAGTGTCGGATGGCACGTTCACTTCTTCCGGACATAACCGGGTGAGAGCCACAATCAGGCTCCCTTTGCTGAACTTCATGACACCGTTCCGGATGCTACCCGTTTAGCCTTCATCATCTAGCCAACCGGCTGATACCAGGTTCAGACGAACCTCCGGAACGTGTCGGACATCCTTCAGTTGCAACTTGCATCCGGTTGGTGACGTTGCAAAAATTGGTTACCCCACATCCTATCCGGAGACTTCGGCAGTTCGGCCGACGTGGCAACGTGAGACCGAAAGAGATGGAGGATGGAGGCGAGAACGCGAAGAGGAGAGAAATGACGAGTTCGGGAGAAGTACAAGGGATGAAGAGAACAAAGACCGGTCCCATGAGATCTTCGCACTGATCCGGCGGTCGGCCCGAGTGCCGGCGTGAGTCCTATAGGAGAGGTCGGTGGCGACAGGAAAACGGGACCCGACAATCCGGAGAATGACGAACAGACCCGGACAAGAACCGGGCGGAGCGGACTCCCAGATAACCATTCCGGGAGGGAGGAAGAGAGAGCAGGCCTACGAAGAGGCCGGGAACACGGTACGTCGGTACCACGAGAGAGGGTGTGGAGCAAGCCACCCTCTCGGCTTGCGAAGGAAGGAAGATCCAGGAGAAGGGTCAAGGATACAAGGAGCTAGACAGTACCTTGTACGTCGAATCCCACTATCCGTCCTTCAATCCTCGTCCAAAATGTCCAGAATGCTCTGATCGAGGGGCTCTAAGGTTTCTTCGGAAAGCTGATCGAGTTGTTGTTGTTGCTCCGTTAGCTGTTGTTGTTGCTCCTACTACTGCGTGGTCTCCAGCTCTTCTGGGTGTTGCTCCTCCGATAGCCGTTGTCCGGCTCTCGGTGCCGGCGGTTGTTGCGGATATTCCTCCCTTGGCTGCTCCTCCTAAGTTAAATCCGGTTGGCTTGTCCCAGCCTTGCCTCTGTCCGTCCTTTGCTCCAATGATGGCTCTTCATCACTGAGATTGATTGTTGCCACGCTCTTCGTCGCCTCTTGCCGTAGCCTCTCCTTTTCTTAACTTTCAAACCGGATTTGGTTATCCAACCGATTTTCGTCCAGTTGTGCCACTAGTTGCCGAACCACTACTATCTGTTCATCATCCAACGCTACGAAGTCATCTGCCAATTCATCTTTCACTGCAACAAAGTCTTCCTTTCCCAGCTTATAGAACTCATCTCCTTCCCTTTGCCGGTTTTTTGCGTCCGCCCTCAGCAACTGTAGCTCGACAGCATGCTTCGCCCATTTCGACCACCATAACACTGAGTTGTCTTCAATCAAGCGCTTCATTAGATTCTTCCATGCTTGTACAATGCACCGGATCCGCTCTAGCCCCATCTTTGATTTGTCTTCTGCGGCCTGTCGTTCATCTTTCAATTTTTTGATCAGGTTTGCAATTACCACCTCCTGGTCCTTGTAGCGCACTAGTTGATTCTGATAGGTTGTCTACACTCTTTGTAAGACCATGGTGGCGTGTTCCGTTTCCACATGATGTTGCATCTGGAGTTCTAGGAGTTCCTGCACCGCTTCAGCTCGTATGGTTGCCTTCTCAGCCAGTTCTTCCACTAGTGCCGTCTCCGCCCGTTGCACTTCGTTCCGGAGCTCGAACATCTTCTCCTGCTGCCGGTCGTTGTCGGTGATGAGCTTCTTGTATTCTGTCTCGACATGTTTATAATCCCGGTGCAGGCGGTCATAATCGTCTGTTTTCTACTTCAACTTCTGATTGATTTGGCGGCGAGCTCGGTCTTCCCTATCCTTTTGTTGTCGAAGCTCTTCTTTGAGCCTCTCTATCTCTGTTTTTGCCATCCTTCAGAGTTTATCCTTCTCTTGCAACAATTTTTCTTTCTCATCCTTAATCCAGTCATAGGCTTGGTGTCCCTTCCGTAGGCTTTCTTCTGCTCGGCGGAGGTTGTCAGCAGTCTTCCGTTGTTCTTCCTCTGCCACCATTTTTAATTCTCTTTCCCTGGCCCATAATGCTTCTTGTGCGGCCAGGTCTTCTTTGAGAACGGCAAGCTCTTGTGCTTGCACTGTAATTGTATCCGAGATTGTTTCCGTCACCAGGGTCATATTATTATGTACAGTTGTCGGTGTTTCATTATTCTTGTTCATGGGGTCCTGTTATGACCATCTTAGCCAATTCTTCCGTGGCTATTTCCAATTCTTGTTCAGAGCTCTGGATCCTTGACCGGGCCTTCTCTTGTTCTCCAGTTGTGGCTAGCAATCGGTCCAATTGTGCTTTCTCTTCTACCTCCACATAATGGACCACTCCGGCTCCGGTTGGTTACCACTTGGCAGTTCCGGCTCTGGTTATGCCTTAGTTGGCCGTTCCGGCTCTAGTTGGTCCTGGTGTGCCGGTGGTGTAGACAACTGAATCACCGGCTCCTGAATCACGGGTCTTGTTATGTCCTAACCCGTCGGCGTAGCCTGCTGCGCAGGTAATTCTGTGACCGGTTCTGTTCGAACCAGTTCCGATTCCACCCTTGTCTCTAGGCCCTCAATGCGGGGTATCGACGTCCTATCCTTCTCTGGACCTGATTGCTCCCCGGCATGGTCTGTAGTGCTCTTCTTCTGGCGCCGCTAGAGGTGCTCGCTGGGCTCCTCCGTTGTTTCCTCCTCATGAGTCCCAAGATTGATTTTCATTGCCAAGGGATCTGGCTCCTGTTGACCTGGTCGGTGCAATGTAATCTTTACTGGCCGTGCCAATGTTTCCTCCTGCGTCTTCGCCTAGTTACGCCCCTCTTTCACCATTTTTCCAGTGTCGGCCTCCTTCCCTTTGGTTGCCTTAGCAGCCAATAGTTGCTGCCGTTTTGAAGCTGTTTTGGGGGTTTCTTCGGTTGATCTCCCCCGCTTCTTCACCATGATGGGCTCCACTGGTGGCTAAACAGTGTGAGCCATTGCGCCACCGCCATCCATATTTTTCTGCCATCCTTCCCTCTTACCAAGTCGATGGCCGCGCGCAGTCCGTCGGCGATCAACACCGACCAGTCCACCTATATACCCTCATATGTGGCTATAACTAAACCGGCTCTATTCCTAGGCATTGCCGGGGGTCGAGGGTACACATGGCCAAACTCATGGAGTACACGAGCAATCTCTCGGAATAAGTCATCCTCGCCGCCAGAGAGTACTCACCAAAGTATTTCATGAGTTGCTCCGAGGTAGAACTCTCGTGTAATCCAATATGGTCCGGTCCACCGAAACCATAGCTTCCCCGGCATCTTACCCATCCGGGTCTGGAATACAAGTACCGACTTGCTGATCTCGAACATTTTTTCGTTACCTTTCCGGTGTTGATCGACGAACGCTTTCCTTCTCCGTTGCTCCAGTTCCATGTGCATCAGGCTGGCTATCCAGTGTTCCTCTAGTTCACATAGTGCTACTAGTCGGATTGTTTCCGACTCCTTCTCATTTAGGCGTTCCCGAACCTATAACCGCAAACTGGGAACCTGGAATTCTATCGGCATTACCGCTTCCAATCTGAATGCTAATCGGAAAGGCGTTGTCCGGATACTTGTCTTATATTCTGTCCGGTAGGCCCAGAGTGCACTGTGTAGCTTTGTATCCCAATCCATCCGGTTCTCATTGACGATTTTCCGCAGGATGTTTTGTAGTGTCTTATTTGTGGATTCGGCTAATTTGTTGGCTTGCGGATAATACAAAGTGCTTCGGTTGTGCACCACCATATAGAATGTTGTCAAGCTCTCCACCACTTGTCCTAGGAAATGCCCACCTTGGTCGCTAATTAGCTCGATCGGACATTCATACCGGCACCAGATATATTCATATAAAAACTTTGCCGTGGATGCCGCGGTGTTGTCACGTAGTGCTTTGGCCTCCACCCACTTGGTGCAGTAGTTCGTAGCGACAATCACGTATCGGTTGCTGGTTCTCATTGCTGGTGGTTTATATGGGCCGACGAAGTCCAACCCCCATTTTTGAAATGGTTCCAATAGCAACACCGGCTGGTGAGGCATTCTTGCCTGTTCCGTTGGTTGGCCCATCTGCTGACATAAATCACATTCTTTTGCATACCGGTGTCGCGTTGTTACGCGCGCGCCTGTAGAAGGGCGGGACCACGGGGGTCTCGGACGAGGGAAGAAGGGAAGCCGAGAAGATGATTTCGGACGCGTTCCGGAAGCAACCAAACGAGAGAGGGAGAGAAAGAGAGGGAGAAAGAGAGGGAGCGCGCCCTTGACGCCGACTCACACACACACACACACACACACACACACACACACACACACACACACACACACACACACACACACACACACACACACACACACACACACCGTGCCGACCCAACTCACGCCGTTATGTACGGGCAACGCAGGGAAGGGAACACCAAAACACCCACACAAACAGAGACACGAGTATGCACAGACGGATACTTGTATGTATATTACAAAGGGGGGAGAATACATTCCCGGCTTCGAGCCGGGCCACGGTAGGGTAGGTTACAACAGCAGTCTGCTGCCAAGTCGTCGTTCGGGGAGCTCTCGGGCTCGTCACGCAGAGCAGGATCTTGCACAGGAGACCGAGCAGAAACATCCCTCAACGGTCGACCTCCCCGCGAAGAAGAAGAAGAAGAAGAAGAAGAAGAAGAAGAAGAAGAAAACTAACTCTAAACCTAACGGTATACCCTCTAACACAAAAATGGGCAACCCATTCACAAAGGGCGCTCCCTTCCTTTTATAGAACAAGGAGAGGGATGCGTTACAATGTGGGATAAATCCCGACTTACATGGGATCGTCTGTCCCGACTTGACTACTCTTCGGCGCCATAAAGGCGCCCACATTATTCACACTAAATGTACAAGGGTGAGCACACGCTGCACCCCGCCGATGTAGCCAATGTTTCCCGGTTTCCGCCTCTGGCTGAAATTCTTCACGACATCCGCCCCCACCTAACCGCACGTCCACCGATACGTGCCAAATCCGGTGAAGGGTGAGATATTTCGGCCGGTGAGAAACCGGTCTTCCGTAATCCACATCTTGGCTCGCTGCCGGTTTGATCCGTCGGCTTCGGTTCTTCCTTCGCGCTTACCTCGCCGTAGGCTTGTTCGACCCGTCGATGGGTCCTCTGCCGTGATCTCCGTAGTATGCGTACTTCCGTTGGCCCTTGTTCGACCGTATGAACGCCCCGCTCCCCGCCGTGTGCCCGATGTCCTCCACTTGAGGAACGCTCGTAGTGGCCCGCTTGGCCTCCGTTTACCATTCGTGATGTCCTGATTGCCGTCCCATGTTGTTCCGAGTTGCCTTCGTCCTCTCGCCGCCACCTTCCTGCTCCATGGTCTTACATCGCCGCGTCGGCTCGAACCGCCATGGTCTCCGGAACGGTGTGGATGATCCTTTTCTGGCCTTCTACGCGCTACCTCCAAACCGCACAACCTATCTCCGTGCTTGCCTTTCCGCTCCGACACCTCCGTGTGCCACATACCCTCGTCCATTGTTTGGCACTGCCTGTGCCGTACTCCGGTTCATTGCACGCCTTGTCGGCCCCTTTCCCGGCTAGGTCATGCATCGCCGCTCACCCGCATACTGGTGTCCTTCGCATCCGAGGAACACCCCGTAGTAGCCCGCTTGGCCCTTCCCGTCTTCGTGCTACTGCAACAAGTCCTGAGTCTTCCGCTTGCCGTCGTCCCCTCGCCCCCACCAGCTTGTCACCCCGGGCTCCCGAGATCTACGAAGTGAGTGTGGAGGATCCTCCTCCGGCCTCTCTTGGCATCCCCTAAATCCGACCCTATGCAGTCCACTACGCACTCGTCACCTCGTTCCCAACACCTCCCTTGTGCTGTCTTCCGCTTCCTTTGTTCGGCTCCGCCCGCGCCGAACACCGTCCCACAGTCACGCTTTGATCGGGCCCGCGATGGCCACTTGCGAGACTCTTGTTCCATCCCAAGTGTGCCTTTCTGGCCTAACACACCTCCCCGTGTTTGCCCCTACCAGCTGCTTCTGAAACCGTAACCGACCGGTGAGGGTTTCGCACTTCGTCCGCCCTGTCTTATCGGCTCCCTATCCGCTACCTCATGTCGTTGGGTCTCGTTCCCTACCGCCACCGTCCTTCTCCCTAGGTCTCACGTTGCCACGTTGGCTGAACTGCCGGGGTCTCCGGATCAGTGTGAGGGTCCCATAGGACCGGTCTTCGTTTCGTCGCTTGCCGAGATCCGGATGTCTTTTGTTTGGGTTCCTCCCGGACTCTCCTCATGTCTTCCGCGTAGTCGGGTCCCGTTTCCCGCCGCCACCAACCTTCTCTCTCGGTCTCATGTTGCCACGTTGGCCGAACTGCCGGAGTCTCTGGTTAAGTGTGGGGATCCCGTAGGACCGCACTTCCTTACGCCTAATCACCTTGTCGGAAGGTTTGAGATGGTCCGTAGCCACCTTGCCGGCCTCATACCTCCTTGCCGTTCGTCGCCTCCTGTCGTCCGATCACGTTCACCTGTCGTCACCGATCTCCCCTATAGGACTCACGCCGGCACTCGGGACGACCGCCGGATCGTTGTGAGGATCTTCGTGGGACCCCGGTTTGCCTGCCCTTGTCCCCCCGCCGCCACCGTCAGTATCTTGGTCTTACGCCGACCGCACTGCCGACTGCCGAAGTCTCTAGATCCGGTGTGAGTCCCACGGGCGTGCTATGTGTTAGCCAGCCGGCAAGGAGTGGAGGACAGTCCAGAATGTGAAAGGGTAGGAATTATCGGAAGTTGTTATTAGGATATTACGTAATTAAGTATATTTTGAGAAGTGAACGGATGGACCGGAATTGGTATGCCGATCCGGATCCGGATCAGTTCATATCAGTGTGACGGTTGGCACCGTTTTGTATGTAGAGCCGGTGATCTATAAGAAGGCCCAGTTACATTGTAAATCGGGACAGATAATTAATAAAGCCCTATTGTCTTATCTTTGTGTATTGATTACCATTCTATGCTAATTACTTTCTATCTTACGCGTGTATTAAGATTCATGATATGTTGCTTAAGTAGCCGATAAAGGTCTGATCAATCGTTAGTCTAAGTTGCCTCGCCGTAACACCCTTTGGTGAAGTGTCTTCCGTAGACACCCTGTGTTAGGCTATTGTCTGGCCCTTAAGAGTAACATAGTTCGGCCTATGGTGGCCAACACTATTCAAAGACACATACGAGTATGTACGCCGATGTGATGAGTGCCAGCGTTTCAAACATCTGTTAAAAACGGATTTCAACACATTAAACCTAGTGGTGGCGTGGCAACCATTCGAGAAATGGGGTATCGACTTTATTGGCCCAATCAGCCCAACTTCCAACCTCAATTTATACATAATAACTGCCATTGACTATGCCACCAAGTGGATGGAAGCTAAAGCGTGCGTTAATGCCAATGCACGTAGCATCGCCAAATTCCTATATGAAAATGTCATCACACGGTGTCGTAGTGTATTTTGTACACTACGTGAAAAACGTATATAGTATTAGATTCAATAAAAAATGAAGAAATAGAAGAAAATAGCAAAATAAATGGAACATGCATAGGGCAAGATTCGAACCTTGCACCTCCATGTTAATAATGTAATGTCTTACCATTACACTAGCATTTCATTAGTGTTAAAGCATAGATGTCCCACATAGAAAGGTAAATTCACGCTAGGATAAACATTAGAAAAACGCATAACAAAAGAAAAAGCTACACATACAAATCTAGCGTGCATGATAAAAAACGCACAAGTTAGAAAAAAGCATGATCACTTTAGATAAAGCATATAGTCTATCTATAGGAAAAGCATGGGGTCTATAGTTAGAGAAAAAGCATGGATTACTAAGACTTCCTCATCACTACATAAGGATGGGGAGCACAATGTAATTGTGTGTGAAATACTTGGAAACTGGATATGTTTCTAAAAAACACCAATTAATAAACTATACTCGTGGGATTCACGAGGATTCTATATCATTCTCTTTCAACCGAAGTTTATATTCTTATATTCATATTGATTAATCTAATACAATACACTCGTGGGATTCACGAGTTTGCTATAACTCTTTCTTACAACATATTTATATTCTTATTAGCCTTAAAACTCTCCTCTTCCTAGTCCAAAACCTCAGTGGTTCCCACCCGACTCACGCAAACGATCTGGAGCCGAAAGGCACGACACAGTTGGTGAACCCGACGCGAAGGCGGGTGGCAAGGAGATGGAGAATCAACAAGAGGCGATGAGCATAACGATGATGATGATGTTCGAACGGATGCTACAAGAACAACGCACGATGTCGGAGATTTCGGCATCAGTAGAGCGGCTCGTGCAACGCAACGGGCAATTTAATGGTAAGGATGTGTCGCGATATTTGCAGGACTACAAGGCGGAGATGCTCCGGTGCCGGGCTTCGGAAGGACTGCAAGTGACATCCTTTAACCGGGTGGCGACCGACGGGCTTCAAGGGAGAATCCACAAGATACAACAACAAAACTCGACATGGGAGTCCTTTGAAGAAGCTTTACGGGAGGCATATGACTATGAGAGATGGACGGGACGAGATCGACGAGAATTCGACGAATGGGTGGCGTCGGAGAAGACTCACCGAAGTGCAACGCAAGCGTTCCTAGAGTTCGAGCATCGTTTTGCTCGACTCTCGGAGCGGGAACGAAGATTGGTGGGAGGAGATAAAGTCTTAATGTTCGTAAGATCGATCGATCGGAAAGAAAGGATGGACATTGGGATCGAACTCGAAGATGATGACGGTGCGAACGGCCTTACCGAGGATTGGGCTAAAGTCGAAAGGGTATGCCGAAGACATGATGAAAGGAAGCTGAGAATCTCGTCAACAACGACATGGCCCATGAAGGATGGTCGATTGAGGAAAAACGATGAAGCCAATATGAAGGCCGAAATACAACATGATGGTACCACGGGAGAAAGAGTGGAACAAGACACCCACTCGTCTTGTGAAAGAACGATGGCGAAGGATAAGGCCGATAATTCAAGTGTAGAAGGAAATTTCGGGATACAAGTGCCCGAGACATCGGGTCAAAAAGGGGTAAGCATAATAGATGTTTGCATAATTGATGCAGATAAAGAGTGTGAAGCGGATGTGATTAAGGAGGTAGCCACAAAAGACGAAATCGAATCGGAGGTGGCTATGGACGAATCAATGGCGGATTGCCATATCGAGACTTCCCCACCACTGATTCCAGAGACTCCGGCGGTTGCGATCGAAAGGCAACGTGAGACCGAAGAGACGGAAGGTGGTGGAGAGAAAACGAATGTCGAAGCCGACGAATACGATGAAGAGATAGCCGAGAAGAATGCTAAGGGTGAAACTACGAAAGAAGGTAATACCGAGGATTCATGCCAACAATATCTAGAGACTTCGGCGGTTGTGTCCGAGAACCAACGTGAGACCGGAGAGACGGGAGATGGCGGCGAGGAAGGTAAAGTCCGAAGTCGGTTCGGATGGAAAATGATCCATCCGAAATTCCAATCTAAAAGAAAGTGCGACAATGCGAAGGTCGGGTCTACGACGGGAGAAGCGCGTAATACAGAGCACGCTCTACGGCGAATAAAGAAATGCGTGTTATGGCGAATAAAGAAGCACGCGCTACGGCGAGAAAAGAAGCATGCATTACAACCACACGAGGACCGAACAACGAGCACATATCAGAGGACCTACGTAGCGAACAACGGAAAGAAGTGCCGAAAGTCGAACCGGACAAGGCAGGTGAAAACGAAGAAAAGAAAGCAAATCCGGACGAAAAGAAAAGAAAAGAAACCGACCCGAAAGAGCACTAAATCGGTAAAAACCGATCAACCGAGTCCGGATCGACCGAATACAAATCGGAAAGGAAGCCGAACTAAACGAAAGACGATCCGACGAGACCGAATCGGAAGTAAGCTAATCCGACTAAACCGAAAATCCGAAAAGAAGTCGAGATTGATGAAGAAAAGAAAGAGGGCAAGAAAAGATACTACCGCGGATGACAAGGACCAAGTGGGCCATGCAAAAAGCGAACGAAGACTATGGTGGATCGGATGTCGACAATGGTTCGGGTGGAAAGAATGGATGTGCTCCAAATGGAGAGACAAAGTCAACATAACAAGAGAAGTCGAGGGTACTACGAGCCGGCAACGAAACCAATCGGGTAGAGACCGGACGGAGGAGACTAACAAACACCAACAACTTCGGCACATACCGGAGGATGTGCGGGTTTGGAGGGGGTGAGTGTCGTAGTGTATTTTGTACACTACGTGAAAAACGTATATAGTATTAGATTCAATAAAAAATGAAGAAATAGAAGAAAATAGCAAAATAAATGGAACATGCATAGGGCAAGATTCGAACCTTGCACCTCCATGTTAATAATGTAATGTCTTACCATTACACTAGCATTTCATTAGTGTTAAAGCATAGATGTCCCACATAGAAAGGTAAATTCACGCTAGGATAAACATTAGAAAAACGCATAACAAAAGAAAAAGCTACACATACAAATCTAGCGTGCATGATAAAAAACGCACAAGTTAGAAAAAAGCATGATCACTTTAGATAAAGCATATAGTCTATCTATAGGAAAAGCATGGGGTCTATAGTTAGAGAAAAAGCATGGATTACTAAGACTTCCTCATCACTACATAAGGATGGGGAGCACAATGTAATTGTGTGTGAAATACTTGGAAACTGGATATGTTTCTAAAAAACACCAATTAATAAACTATACTCGTGGGATTCACGAGGATTCTATATCATTCTCTTTCAACCGAAGTTTATATTCTTATATTCATATTGATTAATCTAATACAATACACTCGTGGGATTCACGAGTTTGCTATAACTCTTTCTTACAACATATTTATATTCTTATTAGCCTTAAAACTCTCCTCTTCCTAGTCCAAAACCTCAGTGGTTCCCACCCGACTCACGCAAACGATCTGGAGCCGAAAGGCACGACAACGGTTTGGATGTCCGCTTGAGATCATTAGCGATCAAGGCTCCCATTTCCTCAACGAAATTATAGCACATCTACTAGGTGAATTTATGGTGACAGACTGCAAGAACTCCCCTTATTACCCCTAGTGCAACGTACAAGCGGAAAACACTAATAAGGTGTTATGTGTAGTGCTCATGAAGATAATCGCCGCTTCGCGGTCTGATTGGAGCACCTAACTCCAAGCGGCATTGTCGGCTTTCCGCACTTCTTACAAAGTCGCAACTCGCCACACACCATTCAAACTAAAGAAGCGGTACTGCCCATCGAGTTCCTTGTTTTGAGCCTCAGGATAGCCGTACAAGAACGATGGGACGGGAACACCCTCCTGTCATGCCTAGAGAACCTAGAATGGTTGACCGAAACTCGCGTTCTCGCATTCCAAGCACTCTTGACAGAGAAAGCCAATAGAAAGGCGTGGCACGACAACAAAGTAAGAGATAAAGACCTTGCTGAAGGGGACATGGTTCTCAAATTCACCTCTCAACGACACAAAAAAAAACTCAAACTACGTGGTGAAGGCCCCTATGTGGTCTCAGAGATTACCAAGACAGGAGCATGTCGAATACGCACGCTCCAAGGACTCGACATCCCAGGATTCATTAATGGGAGCAAGCACAAATGTTACTACAGACCCCTCACCCTCGAAGCCCTACTCATGGCTCAACAACGAGAAGTGGAAGCCAAACTTAAGGCATCCGAAGGCCAAATGGCCCGACTAGAAACCGACCTTCACAATGTGCAAGCGAAATTGAAATGACAAGGGGACACCCACCCGGTAGCCATGGCTAAGGCGGTCAACTCTAATGACAAGACAACGCAACTATCATACTTTGCTGACGGCGTACCTTTAATGGAGGTAATCGACACTTGAGCATCACTAACCCTTTTCTCCTTCGAGACATGGGGACGTCTAGGTTACCTAGACCTTGAAGTATGCAATGACAACTTCCGTGGCTTCGATGGTTCCACATCATGCTACCTCGGAACCTTCGTGTGTAACATCAAGACAAAATATAGCGACCACTCAATCCAAGTTCGGGTACTCCCACCGGAAGTGATGTACACCTAGTGCCTCCTCGGTTTGGATTGGTGTCACATAAGCGAATGCCTCCTGTCACTAAGCAAGAACATCGTCTCCTTCCAAACGGCAAATGGGGTGAGGTCTGAGAAACTCGTTGCAACAACAATCGAATCACGTCCCATTGATCTCGACAAACTCCAAAGCACGAAACCACCCAACCAAAAAGAACACGCACAACCACCAGCCATCCACAACTAGAGCAATGCTAACATCAGAACAAGGACACCTGCGCCACACAAATGGGTGAACATCCACGCGATTTTCGCTGAAGAACCACGCCGCGGAGAACGTGCTATTTGGCGAGTCAGAAAAGCACTCACAAATGCCCAAGGTTGGCACAAAGGCGGCACTAGCTTCTGGGTCCCGAAATGAAGCCGGCTTCCCACCCGCGACTATACCATGACTACATGGTGTCGTGCCTTTCGGCTCCGGATCGTTGCGTGAGTCGGGCGGGAACCACTGAGCTTTTGGACTAGGAGAAAAGAAAATTCTAAGGCAATTAAGAATATGAAAAATATTGTAAGAAAGAAAGATATGACAAACTCGTGAATCCCACGAGTATAGTGTATTAGTGAGTACTCAGATTAAGAGAGAAAAAATAGTTAGCAAATTCGTGAATCCCACGAATATATTATATTAATCAACCCTTGTAAAATAATCAACAACCTTATACATATTTCTCTCCTCCTTATATAAGGATGGGAGAGGTTGAGCATGGCTTCTTGCTTTCCCTAAACGTGTTCATGTACACTAAATGTGCATGTGATGTTTTTTTTTTCAACCTTGCTTTTATTTGCTAAATATAGTGCTCATGCATGCTAGATGTGCATGAGTAATATTTTATTGGTTTACATTTTTCTTATAAATAAAGTATTCACGTACTCTAAAAGTGCATGACTTAGCTTTTTAATAAAGGTAGGCGTAAATAAAGCTCTTATAGGTATTAAATCTATATTTAGAACACTAAGGATAAGTTAGTACAATGGTAAGGTTGGGGTTTGTCTATGTGGAGGTACAAGGTTTGAATCTTGACCTATGTATGTAATAAATATATATTTTTTAAATATTTTTATTTATTTATTATACGTACTTTAAATTGGATATAATATTTTACATATGATTGAAGACAACGGGACACCCAACAACTGCGCACATCGGTCAAATACCCCGCCCAAGTTAAGGCCATAGAGTTCGACCGGACTAAACAACTAGGAGGTCGAATGCCCCATAAAAGTACTTCAGAGGCCCTCCTCGTCCCTTTGACAAAGATGTCACGGGTCTGGGTCCTTGAAAATATACAAAGACCCTCAGACAACACTCGAACAACACCCCCCCCACATCCACCCCCTAAAGTCCTCCCAAAAACTCCTAAATTTCCCAAACTCTCACGAAACCCCCGGTGGACCCTTGTCCAACTCTACTATCCGCATATAAACCTTGGCCCGCCCTACCCTCTTTTAATCCCGCCTCCTACCTTATGCCATCCTGATCATCAACTACTCGGCTCGTATTCTCCCTCGACCTTTGTTACTGCGCCCGGTAGACAATAACCCCCCCTTTGTTCTACGTATTAGTTCTTCCAATCTTCGAGTTACCCTTTATTTTTAGGGACACCATGGGTGATTATTTTTACTTGTGGTCGATCTATTTTTGGTTCAGCTTGTTCTTTTTCGTATTACGTCACATGGTAGTCTTGGTTTCTCTTTTTCGTTTGTTTTGTTTTTGTTTTTGATTGTTTTATTTATTTATGGTAGTCTCGGTTTGTCCTTTTCTTTTCTTTTCTTTTGTTGTTTTTTCTTCCCCACCTCTGTCTCCCTCACAACTCTTTCTTTTCTCCCTCCTTTCTCCTCACGACCCTCTCTGTTTCTCCATAGTTCGTCCTTCTCCCTCTATGCTTGCGCTCCAGCCCTTGCGTGTTGCACGCTTCCTACCTTCGTTTTATGACCATTCACTCTCCTCCTCACTCTCTTTGTGTTGCTTCTAGCCACCACCTCCTCCTCAGGTTAGTCTCATAATTTGTTTGTGATTGATTCGTTTTTGTCATTTTTTCTCTCCTGTGCCCTCAGCCCTGAATATGCCATACCCTTCACCCCTCCCGTGGAAGCCTCGACAGCTGCCGCGTCGTTTCCGCCACCCCCCTGTTGCTGGCATTGTATCGGGCCGTTTCATGCACAAGCTCGCCAGCTCCCCCTCATGATAATACCCTCCGGTTCGAAGAGGGGTTCTCTTCGAACCCCTTCCCCCCAGTTCCAGGAGACTTACTACTTGAACTCCTCACCATTAGTTCGAGGAGAGACCCTCCTCGGACCCCGTGCTGGTGTGAGGAGAGGTTCTCTTCGAACCCCTCCCCGGTTCGAGGAGAGGTTCGCTTCGAACCTGTGAATGTTAAAGTGCGGAAGCATCAGACAGAACCAGCGCAGCCGGAGAGCAACAAAAAATGAGATGAAGGTTTTTAATGGAGAAGCTTAACACAGAGTATATACGAGAGAGACAGAGAGAGCAGAACATAGACTCTATTAAAAAATAATTCTACAGCTCTGTACATACAACGCGTTAAACAACACTATTTATACAAGCCCATAAAGGACTACCAGAAGTACTGACAGGTACTCCAATGCTCATACGTGCGACTAAAACTAACTACGAGACAATGATTACCTAGTAGTCTAGACTACCACTAGGCTTCGGTTCCCGCTCGAATCCGGCTCAAGCTTATTCAGCCGATTCGGATCCGGTAGAGCTTGCTCGCTCAACACTCCCCCTCAAGCTCAACTTGAGGTCGGATTGTGGTGTTAGTGTCTGCGGCAACCGGTTCTTCTACACGGCTCCTTCTGGCGTTGCTCCGCCTTGCTTGCACTCCTCATCCGGTCCGGTCCTTTTCGCCGCGACGGTTTTGCGCACTTCGACCTCCTTGGTCGGCTTGTCTACTCAACAGGCCCATTTTAGCTCCCTCGCTGTTGCGACTCCGGTGCTTGTCAACCCATCGGTTCCTTCGTGTTGGCATTGACTTCTTCCGCGTCCGTGTCCATTTGGCCTTTAGTTGATCCGGCTTCTCCGAATCTTGAACCAAATCAGTTTCCTTCGATTCGTTCCAGCTCTTGTCCGAGTTGGTGCCCTCCAGCTCCTTGTCTGGTGCCCTCTGTTCCCTTTCCTTTTCTCCCCCTCAACTGCGGCACGTCGAGATGCTGAACACCAAGCATTTTGGTGAAGTGTTGCAACTTGTCCGATCCGAGCGGTTTGGTGAAGATATCGGCAACTTGCCGATCCGTCAGAACATACCGAAGTTCAACTTCACCGCTCAAAACCCGCTCACGCACGAAGTGATAATGCACTTCCATGTGCTTTGTCTGAGCATGGAACACGGGGTTCTTGGCGAGATGAATGCTGCTCATGTTGTCACAATAGATTAGGATCGGGGTCGGTACCTCAATCCACAGGTCTTACAGCAGTCGCCGAAGCCAGATGGCTTCACAGGTGGCATTGGTAGTGCCCCGATATTCAACATTAGTGCTTGACAGAGCCATTGTTGGCTGCTTTTTGCTGCTCCATGCAACAACCGCGGTACCTAGAGAAAACATGTAATCGGAGATGGATCGACGATCCGATGCATCACCGGCCCAATCGGCATTTGTATATCCGACTAGCTCTTCGGTTATACCATGCCGGTATAACAATCCCTGGTCCTTCGTGCCGGTCACATACCGGAGTATCCGGTGTGCGCACTGAAGGTGCTCGACGGTCGTCTTCTGCATGAACTAGCTGATTACTTTGACTGGGTAATTGAGATCGGGTCGAGTGATTGTCAGGTATATGAGGCTTTCGATGATTTGTCGCAACCATTTCTCATTGCAGGCCGGTCCGGAGTTGGGACAGAGCTTCTGGTTCCGGTCCAGGGGTGTGGAGACAGGTCGTCATTCCGTCATGCCGAACTTGTACAACATATTCAACACATAGTGTCATTGTGAGAGCAATATGCCAATGGGGGTTCGGGTCACCTCGAACCCAAGAAAATAATGAACATTCCCCAGGTCCTTCATTTCAAATGCTCCGACATCTGGGACTTTACTCGGTCGATTTCATTGAGTTCGGGTCCGGTGATGACTAAATCATCAACATAAAGTAGGATGCAAACCAGACTGTCCGGACCTTGCTGGATGAACAACGACGAGTCGGATTTAGAGGTCACAAACGCCATCTTACGCAACTGGTGCGTGATCTTCACATTCCAAGCTCGGGAGGCTTGTTTCAGACCGTAAAGCGACTTCTTAAGCCGGCACACCGCCGACTTGTTCAGCTTCGACTGAAAGCCGGGAGGTTGGATCATATAGACCTGTTCTTCAAGGTCACCTTGAAGAAACACATTCTTCACGTCCATCTGGTGAAGATGCCACCCCCTTGCCTCAGCAACTGTCAATACCACATGAACCGTCGTCATCTTCGCTACTGGAGCGAAGGTCTCATCGTAGTCGATTCCATGGGTCTCTGTGTATGCCTTCGCTATTAACTGGGCCTTGTACCGGTTAACCGAACCGGCGGCATTGTACTTTACCTTGTACACCCATTTGCAACCGATCGGTTTATAGTGTCGAGGAGGGTCAACGAGGTCCCATGTGTCGTTGGCATCTAATGCCTGCATTTCTTCTTCCATAGCGGCACACTAATTTGCGTCCTTTGCCGCTTCTGCATAGCTTTTCGGCTCATGCACTTCCACCACTTTGGTCATGTACGCATAGTGATGCGCTATGTACTCATTGTACCCGTACCACGTAACGGGGTTCTTCAAGCTGGAATACCGACGTAACTTGGTAATACCTGGTGTCGTGTGAATCTTCGCACACTATGTAAAATAATAATGAAATAATTATTATAGATTAGATTAGTAGCTTACTATAGAAAGATGGATATACTCAAGAGCTTCAAAACGTTTTTTACTATATACAAAATGGAGAAATACATATCAAGTTATGTGAAAATAAAGTTTGAGAAGATAGGGAAATTAGAACTCTCCCACATAGATAGGAAAGGTAAGACCCTGGCTATATAAGCACCTTGAGCTCTCTCATTTTTCATTTGTGCTAAGAGCACTTTGGCCACTTTGTCTTGATGGATGATGGTGGCCAAATTCCCTAAAATCGGAAACCGGTCTGGTAAGCAAATCCGGAGACCGGCTAGTATGCAAACTGGAAACAGGCCGGTAAGCAAAATTGGAACCGGAACTGGCAAGCCAACCGGAACTTGAAACCAACCGGTATGCAAATCGGAAATTAGCCGGTAAGCAAAACCGGAACCAGAAGCGGCCGGCAAGCAAAACTGGAACTGGAACCGGCAAGCAAATCGGAACCGGAACCGGCCAGCAAGCAAAACTGGAAACCGGCCGGTAAGCAAAACCGGAATCTGGAAACCGGTCGGTAAGCAAAACTGGAAACCGGCCGGTAAGTAAAACCGGAACTGCAACCGACAAGTAAAATGGAATCGACCGGCGAGGGATTCGGCGATCGGATGGAACCGACTACCAAACGAGGTTGGACGCGGACGGACGGAAGATTGGATCATGCAACAAACTAAAGTAAAGTGAAGAGAACTAAAGTAAAGGCCATGTGGACGCAAGCAACTAAAGTTGGAGTGCATGCAAAAAGTAAAGGTCATGTGGACGGTCACATGCATCTAAACGAAAAAGCCATGCAACTAAAAATAGATGCAACTAAAAAAAAAAGCTAAGCAACTAAAAGTAGAGGCCATGCAACAAAAAGTGGAAAGGCTATGATTAAGGGAGAACTCCATATATATTCCATTTTTTTTCCTACACTCGGACGCTCTCCATATTATCTTAATTTTTTTCCTTTTCTTTCGGAGCTCTCTTATCTTATCGAAGCCAAGAACCCTAAATTTCCTTATGGAAGTCATAAACCCTAATTTCTGAATCAAAGCCATATAACTCAAAAACCCTAATTTTCGAATTGAAGCTAAAAACCCTAATATTCTAATTAAATCCATATTTCATTTCTTCTAATCTATTACTCTAGTCATCTCCATTAGCAAATTTTTGTAATCCCAATCTTGGGATTAATTGTAATATTTCTTTCTACTTGTTAATGAAATTCGTTAATCTTTCTTATTTCGGTTAATTCTTAGTACATAAATACACAAATTTGATATCCTCTAGTCAAAGGCCCCGGGGTCTTGCCTCAACGTTCACGTATCCTCGTCGTATTTTTGCGACATCTTTGGTGAACCCGATGTGTAACGAGGTAGTAGGAGGATATCAAGTACGAAGATGGCTTCGACAAGTGGAACTCAAGGAGAAGAATTGGCGAAAGGCATGGTGTCCGTCGTTGAATTCATGCTGAAAGAGAGAGATCGGGATGCTTTAGTCGACAAAGCTGTTGACCGAATTGTGGAGACAGTTGGAAGATTCGGTGGCAAGAACATCACAAATTTCCTTGCTACCTACCGGAACGAGATGCAACAAAGAGATGTCCATGATCTAAAACAAATTTCAAGCTTTAAGCGTGTGGTAGAACCCAGGATCCGTGAGCGCGTTGTCGTGAAGAAAACCGGCCATAGGCGGAATCGGAGAGAAAGTGCATAAACCGGCCCTTACATGGATGGAAGCGTGACTTGATATTTTGTACACGAACCGGTGGATGTAAATACTAAACCGCACGCATTTATTAGGGGGGGGATTGTGCGTATCCTTGTCAGAGGGACAGGGAATAAAGCGAAGGAACAGGGGAAAAAGAAGGGGGGAGAAAGCGCACACTGGAGAAAAAGGCCGAGCTCTCTCTCTTCTCCTCCAGCCGTCGTTCTCTGCGGGCGTCGGGAGTTCGCTACCTCTGCTTCGGGGACAACCCGTGTGCTTCTAGCAGAGTCTCTCCTTCCCCCCCCTTTGTTTTTGGGAGTCGTGTGACTGTCGTCGGGGTGCGTGAGTAGGGTCCCCGTGTCAGGTCCATCGCCGCCTTGTCGGTTGTAACCGTCAGAGTTTGTAATCTCTTGTCATTGTAATTAAGTGTTACGTTCTATATCTCTCTTTCTTGCTTCTACGTGTCTGTGAATCTCTCTCTCTGTCTCTCTCTCTCTTGCTCCTCGGTCCAAGACCCCCGTGGTCCCGCCCCTTTCTACACGTACGCGCGTAACAACACGACAACGTGATGGAGATCCAAAATAAGCATGCGACTTGGGCGGAGTTCGAAAGGGCTCTTCTCACTGAATACATGCTTGAAGACGCATCACGGATGACTCGGCATACGTTAATGAATTGGATCGAGAAGAAATGGAAGAATCTGTGTGCATCGGGAGTTTATGCTAAATTCGACCAGAAGTACAACCGACTTCCGAGTGTTGAGCAACGAGTTCTCGATGGAGATAAAGTCTTACTATTCCTAAAGGCAGTGGATGCGAAAGATCGGCGAGAATTGGGCAGTTTCTTGGAGGACGAAACGCAACCAAATGGCTTGGTAGCGGACTGGGCGGCGGTGAAGAAGGCTTGCAGCCGTTTTGATAAGCGGCGACAATGGCAAGAGGAAGCTGAGGTCGAGAATCCACAATTGTGGAAGAAGGCACCTACGACGATTGAGCCTAGTAAGCCGATCAACAATTTCGACAAGAAAGCAATGGAGGAGTCTATAATCGAAGAGCTCTCCAAGAAGTTTGAAGCGGTATCACTAGCCAACTTAGGTCGACGCGGGCCCAAGGGAAAAGAAGCGTATAAATGTGTGTGGTGCGATAGCTTCGAACACTCACGAAGAGAATGTGCTGACTTGCAAGATGCGATCTGCAAGAATGTCGTCTATTTGGACGGCAACATGATAAACTCGAGCGAGACCCGGAAGCCACTATGAGTGAACTTTGGAAGAGGTGGGCTGAAAAAGATTGTAGAAGAAGAAGATGCAATGCATGTGGAGGCTATACACTATGCCGCTTCGGCTGGGATACGAGTTGGAAAAGAGAATCTTAAAATGATCAAGCCAAGAGCTGGGTTTTGGCCAACGGTCTTCGAGTCGAAGAAAAAGGCAAAATCAATTTGGAGGATCTAAAACTTGCTGACCAAAACATGCAACGAGCTACCGGATGGTCAGATCCAATTGACGAAAACACAAGCTTTGCGGAGGTTGTGTGTGACACCTATGAAGCCCTTGTCGAAGAGAAGAGGAAAAGAACCGGTGAAGAAGATGGCACATCAAAGCGTCCGAACACGAGGAACGGAGGGAAAGAAGGGCCACCCCAACCTATCCCAAGAAAAGAGATTGGTGAAACAAACATGAAGCCCGGTGGATCGAGCCAACCTGCTCGGATGGAAGTCGAAGAATCAACGAAGAAAGGAAAAGAACGAGCGGCACTGACTTACAAGCTAAGGTCGGACATAGAACAAACAACTAACTTGCGGAAGGTCCTTGAGGAGAAGGTTTTAGATAGTCATGTCGACCTTACCTTGAGAGAGCTACTTGGGATCGCGAAGGAGTTCCATGATACTATCGTGGACCTTATTAAAAGGAAGTGGCAACAATCTGATGAAGAGGAGGTGAAAACAAGTGCCATAACCATGGCAAGATCGGAAAAGGAGGAAGAAGAAGAAGTGGTGGCGGATAGCCATTACTTGCGGCCTCATTGGGCAAGAGCGACAACGGAGACGCCAGTGAAGATCGGGGAGAAGAATGAGACCGTGGTCTCTTTGATTGACCATGGCTCAGAGATCAACCTCATGTCGACCGAGTTCTACAAGAAAGGAAGATGGACGATTAATACAAACCATGGATGGAAGATTCGAGCGGCGACGAAGGCTACGGAGGACTTGTACGGAGCTTGCCCCAACGTTAAAGTCACGATCGGGGATGTGGAGATTGATCAACACTTCTTCGTGCAAGACTCGGCTTCACATCCCATCATCCTAGGACAACCATATATAACATCGTCCCGGATGGAGACCAAGGTGTTCGATAATGGAGCAGCCTTCGCGCACGTCAAGAGTCTTGATAGTAAAAGATCTGTTTAATTCCTAACGGTGCGAGCTAATCATGAAAGGAACCGAGATAGCCTTGGAGGCGAATCCTCGGATTTTTAAAGCGGACTATTGAAGCATGTGACACAAATAGTTCGAGCAATCATAAGTCCCCACAAAGAAGTAGAGTGTGTGGATTGCAAGGAGAAGCAACATGCGTCACACTTAGCGGCGCATGCAAACTAAGACCACTTAACAAGAAGGAAAAGTGTCAGATACAAGACTTCGAGGAGGTGCTGAAAGAAGAAAGCATAATCGAAGAAGAAGAATTCGTGTCATATATTTTGGAGGAAGCCTCATTTAACGACACCATCGGCAAAATCGAGGAAGTCGTGGATTTGAGCTATCCTCACCATGAACATGTGATTTCAGTTAACTCCATCAACATGTATACTGTCATCGATGAATATCATCGAGGCATCTTGATAGAGGAAGCCAAAGTCAACACAAAATATAAAACTGTGGATAGGAAGATCAAGCCAGTTGTAGTTCCGCTACCGGAAGATAGCTGGCAAAAGATAAAGGAAGTTGCAAAAGATCCAAGCTTAAGGAACCCAAATACAATTGGTCACGTCTTCACTGAAGAGACGAAGGGAAAGCTACGAGTTGGAAGGGAGGATTTCCTCCTCCCTGAAGAGGAGCGGATGTTTTGTGGAATGCTTGAAAGACATGGGAAGGCTTTCGCGTTTTTCCCACAAGAAATCGGGTGTGCTAATCCAAGGACGGTAGAACCGATGGTGATCTTCACGGTGCCGCATGTGCCTTGGAATTTGAAACCGATACCGGTTCCGAGAGCACACCTACTGAAGCTTATCGAGCTCTTAAAGGAGAAGGTGAGGATGGGAATTCTAGAACCGTCGAACACTCCTTATTCTAATAGGTGGTTCACGGTGCCAAAGAAGAATGGATCGTTGCGATTCATTCAAGATATTCAACCCGTCAACAAGGTGACAATTCGGAATGCTGGAATCGGTCCGAGTGTGGATGAATTTGCTGAGGCGTTTGCGGGCCGGTCCATATACTCCATCGGCGATCTCTACTCTGGATATGATCAATTCCAGTTGGCGGTCGAGAGTCGTGACATTACAACCATGAGAACTCCAATCGGGTTGGTGCGTATATGTACCTTACCTCAAGGCGCAACAAACTCGGTGGCTCATATGGTGAATGCCATGAACAAGGTCTTGAAGGATTGCATCCTGGATATCACGATGCCATTCTTAGATGATATTCCGATAAAAGGATGTTCGGATGAAGAGAAGGATGAATCAAAAGATAAGGATGGATGTAGAAAGTTCGTTGTGGATCATATGAAAGATTGCGAGAAGGTGCTCCAAAGGCTCGAAGATGCGAATTTCACATTTTCGGGAGAAAAATCTTCATTCGAGCAATTGGAGATCCTGGTGGTAGGTCACTTGTGTGGAGCATACGGTCGGAAGCCTTCGCCATCCAAGGTGAATGCAATCCAAGACATGAAAGAAGAATGTGTAACCCAAACGTAGGTTCGAAGGTTCCTTGGAGCATGCACGTTTTATCATATTTGGATTCCACACTACGCCCACATTGCTCAGCCATTATATGGTCTACTAAAGAAGAAGCGGATGTTCGAATGGATGAGCGAGCATACAATCGCCATCCGAAGGTTGAAGAAATTATTGATGGAGGCACCTGCATTACGGAAAGCGGACTATTCATACGGAAAGCCGATTTTCGTGACTGTGGCTACTAGTCCAATCGGAATCGGATGGGTTATCAACCAAGAAGATGAAGATTGCAACCGATATGCAATTCAGTTTGGTGTGAAAGTGTTAAGTGATAGGCAAAGAAGGTTGCCCAAGTGAAGAGGGAGCTATGGGGAATTGTCTCGGCAATCAAATCTGATCGTGATTACCTTATTAGAGCAGAAGTCATAATTGAGACAGATTGCCTACCAATTTTGGGTATGATATCTGGTTGTAATACACCGGATATTGCCATGTTGCATTGGATTGCATATATCAAATCACTCAACCCGGAGATCCGTCATGTAGCTGGGAAGCGTAATGTCATTGCAAACATGCTATCAAGAGCGAGATACGACGGAGAAGAAGATCGACATTCTGATGAAGATGATGTTGGCTTGGATTTCTTTGCAAGTTCCTACGCTCGGGTGTTGACTACTTTCATAGAAGAGGACTACAAAGGCAAATTCGTGGAGATCGGGAAATACTTGAGTTCTCTCCAAAAAGATGAATCATGGTCGACGGAAGACTTCCATCGAATTCGGAAGAAGGCATACAAGTATTTCCTTAAGGATGGAGCTCTTTGGAGGCATGCAAAAAAGAAGAATGGGACTCCGATGAGAGTTGTCTGCAAGCTAGAAGACCAACAAAAACTAATGTCTGAATTTCATGATAGTGTTTTTGCAGGCCATCGAGGAATATGGGCTACATTTGCGAAGCTTAAGGAGAAATATTGGTGGCCGGGCATCTACAAAGATGTAGCAGCTTATGTGGAAACATGTAAGGAATGTCAGATGTTTTTGAATATTCGCCATCGAGATGGACTTCATCCGACTTACCCGTTGGCTATGCATTACAAGTGGATGGTGGACATCGTGATGATGCCAATGGGGCCATGGTAGATGAAGTATCTTGTGCTCGCGAGAGAGGATCTTACCAATCAAGTTGAAGGGCGAGCATTAAGAACTAAGGAGACATCATCGGTATGCCGATTCCTTCTTGAAGATGTTATTTGCAGATATGGATGCGTCGGCAAGATAGTGGCTGATAGAGGCGAGTTGGATGCCAATGAAGCTAGAGAATTCTTCTCGAGGATGGGAATGAAATTATCTCTTACCATGGCATATAATCCGGAAGCAAATGGGAAGGTGGAACGTGGACATGGACCGATTGTGAAGGCTCTAGTGAAAGCTTGCCATGGGAAAATAGGAGAATGGCCGCGTCTATTGCCATTTGCACTATGGGCTGACAGGACTACTCATAGCACGGTGACGGGATACATGCCGTCAGAGCTCATATTCGGACAAAAGCCAATAATGCATGTAGAACAAAGTATTATTTCATGGTTTGCATTGGCATGGCAATATGAGATAAGTAGAGAAGATCTTCTAGCATTGAGGATTTGACAATTAGAGCGGAATTTGGAAGATATAGAGGTGGCTAAAGCGCGGCTAAAGACTGTAAGGCTAAAGAACAAGAAAGACTTCGATAAACGACATCGACTTCGGCCGAGGAAAATCGTTGAAGGAGATTGGGTGCTAGTCTATGACAGTAGCCTAGATAACCAACATAGTACGACTCAAAAATTCTCACAACGATGGTTGGGGCCATATGTGGTGAAGAAAGATGAAGATAATGCAACATATCATTTAGTAGAACTGGATGGTACACCACTTGCCTTGCCAATTGCCGGTAAAAGAATCAAGATCTTCAAGAGAAGAGATAGAATAGAAATTCGATTCAAAGCTTTTGACGATTCAGTCTTAAGCATCGATGAAAAAGTATAGTAAACAAAAATGGAGCCTCACCAAAATTGGCACATACCGGTGGATGTGCAGGTTTGGTGGGGGTGAATGTCGTGTGAATCTTCACACACTATGTAAAAAAATAATGAAATAATTATTATAGATTAGATTAGTAGCTTACTATAGAAAGATGGATATACTCAAGAGCTTCAAAACGTTTTTTACTATATACAAAATGGAGAAATACATATCAAGTTATGTGAAAATAAAATTTGAGAAGATAGGGAAATTAGAACTATCCCACATAGATAGGAAAGGTAAGGCCCTGACTATATAAGCACCTTGAGCTCTCTCATTTTTCATTTGTGCTAAGAGCACTTTGGCCACTGTCTTGATGGATGATGGTGGCCAAATTCCCTAAAATCGGAAACCGGCCGGTAAGCAAATTCGGAAACCGGTCTGGTAAGCAAATTCGGAAACCGGTCTGGTAAGCAAATTCAGAAACCGGCCGATATGCAAACGGGAAATAGGCCGGTAAGCAAAATTGGAACCGGAACCGGCAAGCAAACCGGAACTGGAAACCGGCCGGTATGCAAATCAGAAACCGGTCGGTAAGCAAAATCGGAACTAGAACCCGCAAGCAAAATTGGAACCGAAACTAGCAAGCAAACTGGAACCGGAACCGGCCAGCAAGCAAAACCGGAAACTGGTCGGTAAGCAAAACTGGAATCCAGAAACCGATCGGTAAGCAAAACCAGAAACCGGCTGGTAAGCAAAACCGGAACCGCAACCGGCAAGCAAAATGGAACCGACCGGCGAGGGATTCGGCGATCGGACAGAACCGGCTACCAGACGAGGTTGGACGCGGACGGACGGAAGATTGGATCATACAACAAACTAAAGTAAAGTGAAGAGAACTAAAGTAAAGGCCATGTGGACGCAAGAAACTAAAGTTGGAGTACATGCAAAAAGTAAAGGTCATGTGGACGGTCACATGCAACTAAACGAAAAAGCCATGCAACTAAAAATAGATGCAACTAAAAGAAAAAGCTAAGCAACTAAAAGTGTCAGGAACAGTACTAAGACAGAGAAGGACTTAGTACTAAAAGAAGTATTAGTACTAAGAGAGGTGAAGAACTCTCGAGAAAAGGAAAGAGTGAGTGAGAGGGAGGGAGAGAGAGTGATGATAAGAAAAGATATATATTATGTGAAAAAAATGTACAGTAACTAGGAGGCTTAAGACTGGCGTTGAACCGATTTGGTTCGAAATAATGCCTTGTGCCTCCTTTTATAGTGTTCTAAGGAATACTCCTGAAGTTTCTAGAATGTTCCAGAGAAATCTGGAATATACATCAATTTTCTACGTATTACAATGAAATCTGGAATAAAACATAAATGAAAATAATATTCTACGTATTACAATGTATAATCTAATGGTCAAGAGCTCTACCCATGTAGCATAAGGTCATGGGTTCGCGTCTTGCCATATCATGACACTATCCCCCCTTTAAAACGACGAGTGTAACGAGTCGTTTTGGATTGAGGACTCGGTTTGTCTAGATATTGACGATGGAAGTCTTCAAGAAGTGCACGAGCATTGGTGACATTCTCTATCGGTTCCCAAGTACGCTCACTGGGACTATATCCTAGCCAATCAACTAGATAGTAGAGCTTGTTGAGAACAATCTTGTTATCAAGGATGGCGGCAACCTCGTACTCAGGTCCATCTTCAAGCTCGATCGGGGGTGGAGGCTGTGTAATACGGCCTGGGATGGTGCTCTCTTGATAGGGTTCGAGGAGAGAACTATGAAACACCGGATGTATCCGAAGTTGTGGAGGTAGATCAAGACGAAAAGCGACATCATTAATCTTTCTTATAATACGGAAAGGACCTAATCGCCGATAATCCAACTTCTCGCATGGGCGAGTAGTCTTGATGTGTCGTCGGAGTAGCCATACCCGATCTCCAATGTTAAAACTAGATGGGAGTCGATGACGATCCGCATAAACCTTGTGTGTTTGTTGAGCTTGTTGGAGATGAGTAGACAAATCCGCTTGTATCTTGTGTAACCTCTCCAAACGATCCTCTGCGCAAGGATTTGTGGACACCTATGGGGTTTCAAGTACACACCACCGGGGGTGACATCCCGTATAAGCATAAAATGGCATAACTTTTGTGGATGCGTGGATAGAGTTGTTATAGGAAAATTCGGCGAAGTGGAGAATATCTGCCCAGTCATCCTGATCATAGTTGATAAAGCACCGCAGATACTGCTCCAGCGTTTGATTGGTTCGTTCGGCTTGGCTGTCGGTTTGTGGGTGGTAGCCGGAGGAGAGGTTACAACTGACCTTGAGCATGTTAAAAAGGTGCTTCCAGAATTTTGACACGAACTGGGGTCCACGGTCGCTGATGATACTATCGGGAAGTCCATGATGCCGACATACTTCACGCATGACAATTTTGGCAGTGTCTTCACTGGAGATCTCCTTAGTACATGGCAAGAAATGAGCCATCCTCGTATATCGATCGACCACCGTTAGAATCGCATTGAACCCCTTAGAGACTGGAAGATATGTGATGAAGTCTATAGCAATGGACTGCCACGGCTTGCTTGGAATTGGTAATGGTTCTAATAAACCATATGGATGATGCCTTGGCATTTTCGCTCTACAGCATGTATGACAAGTCCGAACAAAATCCTCGACAAATTGTCGCATATAGGGCCACCAGAATGATCGTTGTACTAAATGTAGTGTTTTAGTACTACCAAAATGCCTAGCTGTATATGTGTCATGACAGTTTTGTACTACTTGAAGGCGGCAAGAACCATTAGGAACATACAAAAGTTCTTTAAAGAAGAGTAATCCATCATGGTATTTGAATTGCTGATAGTCCGTACCTGGTGGTTGCGACTATGAACACGACGCTCGAGAGGGATCAATTTGTGCTAGTATAGCTTGGGCGAACGCATCTGTCTTCAAGTCTTCGCGTATGGTATCGATAACGCGAGAATCCATGGGCATGTCAAAGATCTGTGTTGCTTGTAGTCGTGCCGGTCCCAAGATGACTTGTTTTTGGTTATCGAAAGCTGGCTCGCCGGGATGGGGTGCTAGATACGAACGCCGTGATAATGCATATGCCTTCCCTTGGTGCTTCCCCGGACGATATGTAATTTTGAAGTCGAAACGCGTAAGGAAGTGGGCCCACCGAGCTTGACGTCGATTCAACACACGAGCATCCTGAAAGTAGGCAAGGTTCTTGTGGTCACTAAATACGGTGACCGGATGAGAGGATCCCTCCAGAAAATGCCTCCATTGCATAAAAGAATCCACTATTGCCAATAGTTCCTTATCATGAATTTCGTAGTTGATTTCGGCGGCGTCAAACTTGCGTGAGTGAAAAGCCACAGGATGTAGCTTCTCATCATTCCCCTGTTGTGACAGAGTGCTCCCCAATGCAAAATCCAATGCGTCAGCTTCGATAATGAATGGTTTTTCCGGATCGACATGAGCTAGAATTGGAGCCGAGGTAAATGCCTTTTTAAGACTCAGACCATGTTCTCGAAGTCGTTTTAGTACTAATAGTACATGAGAATCATGTTCTTCTTGGGTCTTTGAATAAATGGGGCAATCGTACGGTCGATGATGAGGAAGTGTGTTGGCTTGTACTTTATCGAACACATTGGCGTAATGACGATACTTCTCGGGAAGTTGAACGGTGGATTCTTCTTTAGTGGTGCTGGAGGGGTTTACTGATATTGCAAAGAGGAACATTTCCTCCTTGTGCCCTTCTTTACGCAACTGACGTAGTGAAATGGTTGCCATCTTCTGAGTTGACCCTTGGGTTTGTCGACACCGGATTTCTCTTGTTCTCCAATCTATGTCTGGGTTATGTAACTCGAACCACGGTAATCCTAAAACTATGGGATGTTATGGGATACTAATAATATTAAATGATACTACACATGCTAAGTTATCTAGGACAATATTAATGGGCTCTGACTCTTCTATGATATTTCCGGAAGCAATGGGACGTCCATTAATGACTACTACAGAGGCTGGACACTGGAGTTTTCTTAGGGATATCTTATGAGCTTGAGCAAATTTCTTATCCATAAAGCAAGAGTTAGCTCCGGAATCTAGGAGTGCTAGGACATGTACTAGAGGGGTACTTTTAGTACTAACTATTACTTGGGCTACGAACACATCACTAACTTGCTTAGAGGGAATGGAACCACTAATGGGCTGCACATATCTAGGGTTGTCCAACCAAACGACTCCTATTTTGGCTGGACTTAGTCGTTTAACTCTTCTTCTAACTGACTAAGGACATCAAATCTGTTCGCTAGATCTGGGCTATTAGTACTATTAGGACTATCAGATATCCCTACTGAAATAGGCTCGGGTTTAGTACAATTAGAACTAACGACTATTTGGTTTACCTGTCTTCTTGGCCTATGGGGGCAATTTATTGCAATATGTCCTGGTCCACCGCAGTAAAGACATAGTCGATTTGTATGGCGTCGCTGCTTTTCTTCTTCGGATAATGGCCCTCGACGACGTGTAGTGTCAATCTCCATCGGAGTCTGAGTATTCGCTGGAGGCACATTATATGACTCCCTCGGAAAAGGTCTTGCTACCACTGAGGCGTAGGTGGGCTCTGATCTTGCCCTCAACATCTGTAGCTGTCGTTCTGAACGTCGCTCAAAGAGGCGGTTGTCACATCTCACCGCGCGACTGATTGCTTCTGTTAAGGACTTTGGCTCTTCGGGGAAGGTCAAGAGTAAATCCTTGACATCGTTGCGTAAACCATAACAGAATTGCTCCATCAACGCTTGATCATCCCAAGGGATATCGGCGGCGAGTAGGCGAAAATCTGCAGCGTATGCAGAGGCTGGACAGTCACCTTGGCGTAATCGCTGAATTTTGTTGATTGCGGTCCTGATGCTGTCAGTATCCGAAACATGCTTTAAACTCACCTAGAAACTCTTCAAAATTGTTGAGTAACGGAGATTCCTTTTCTAATAGTGGAGCGAACCATGCCAACGCTGAGCCACTTAACAAAGTGCCTACTAAACCCACTCGTGATGCATCGGTGGGATACCAGGAAGGATGCATTTGAATAACTAATCGTACCTGGTTAAGGAACCCTCTAAACTGCGATCGCGTTCCATCAAACTTCGTGGGAAGGCCAATCTTGGGTTCTTTATGAATCCCTTGTGTTCCGGGCCCTTGTTGTTGCATCGCTACGATGGTTGCTTCGAGTTGTTGCATGCGTAACGCAAGTTCCCCATGCTATTGTTGCATTTGCTGCTTTTCTAAGGAGATTTGCTGAAGATCCCCCAACAACCGTTGGTTTTCTTGTTCCAAAGCATGGAACTTCTCTTTCAAGCATTTAAATTCCGAGAAAACAGATTGATATTCTTCAGCGCTAACAGTGGCCATGGGATGAAAGAAAAGAGGAATAAGAGATTAGTAGGAAATGAGAGAGACAGAAGGTAGGGAAAATCGGTTCAAACTATCAGGAACAGTACTAAGACGGAGAAGGACTTAGTACTAAAAGAAGTATTAGTACTAAGAGAGGTGAAGAACTCTCGAGAGAAGGAAAGAGTGAGTGAGAGGGAGGGAGAGAGAGATAGAGAGAGAGAGAGAGTGATGATAAGAAAAGATATATATTATGTGAAGAAAATGTACAGTAACTAGGAGGCTTAAGACTGGCATTGAACCGATTTGGTTCGAAATGATGCCTTGTGCCTCCTTTTATAGTGTTCTAAGGAATACTCCTGAAGTTTCTAGAATGTTCCAGAGAAATCTGGAATATACATCAATTTTCTATAATAAAATATAAATGAAAATAATATTTTACGTATTACAATGTATAATCTAATGGTCAAGAGCTCGACCCATGTAGCATAAGGTCATGGGTTCGAGTCTTGCCATATCATGACAAAAAGTAGAGGCCATGCAACAAAAAGTGGAAAGGCTATGATCAAGGGAGAACTCCATATATATTCCATTTTTTTTCCTACACTCGGACGCTCTCCATATTATCTTAATTTTTTTCCTTTTCTTTCAGAGCTCTCTTATCTTATCGAAGCCAAGAACCCTAAATTTCCTTACGGAAGTCATAAACCGTAATTTCCTAATCAAAGCCATATAACTCAAAAACCCTAATTTTCGAATTGAAGCTAAAAACCCTAATATTCTAATTAAATCCATATTTCATTTCTTCTAATCTATTACTCTAGTCATCTCCATTAGCAAATTTTTGTAATCCCAATCTTGGGATTAATTGTAATCTTTCTTTCTACTTGTTAATGAAATTTGTGAATCTTTCTCATTTCATATTAATTGTTTAATATAATCATACGAATATGATATCTTCCGGTCGAAGGCCCGAGGTCCTGCGTCAAGTTCACGTATCCTCGTCGTATTTTCGCGACACCGGTTCGGGGCCCTTCTTGGCCGGTTTGGACTTTGTTCCCGAAGATCCGCCTTTATCCTTTCCGGTGTCAGATTCGCTCCGATCCGACTCAATGTTGCCGGTTTCGTATTCTGGTATCTTCTTCTTCCCCTTCGTATTCCGTCTCCTCGTTTCCTTGCGCGGGGAGAGCAGAATAGAATCTCCACTACTCGCCGGTTCCTCATTTGACTGATCATCATGACTCAGCCGCTTATTTGGTCCACTTAGTCGGAATGAGATCAGACTCTCTTCTAGAGTGCCGAAGTCTTCATCTTCTACCTGGACCTCCTCGAGCTCGCTAGCCTCATCTTCTGGAATTGGGTCTTCGTCAGGAGTTGGAGTCGGTAAGGAGTACCATGATGCCGTCTCATCAAACTCGACATCTCGCCTTACTCGGACCTGCTTCGTCTGGGGGTTATCACACTTATACCCCTTTTGCTCATGCGAGTAACTGACTAGGATGCACTTCTCTGACTTCAGATCGAGCTTCCTCCGCTTCTCATCTGGTACATGCACATATGCTATGCTACTGAATATCCGAAGGTGTCTCAAATTCAGCCTTCGCCCGAAATACAGCTCGTGTGCTGACACCTTGTCACCGATCCGGTTTTGGATGTAGACGGCCGTCCGGACGGCCTCAACCCAGTAGAAATGGGGCATGTTGTTCTCCTCCAGCGTTGCCCTTGTTACGTCGACAATCGACCAGTTCTTCCTTTCGGCCACAACGTTTTGCTTCGGTGTGTACCTACAACTGAATTCTCTCCGAATTCCGTTCTGCTGCAGATAACTGTTGAATTGGCTGGAAAAATATTCTTTCCCGCCATCTGACTGCAAGCACTTGACCTTCCTCTCCGTTTCCCGTTCAACCAAGATTTGAAGGTTCTGGAAACACTCGAAGACTTCGCTCTTCCTCTCGATGAGGTAGATCCACGTGTGTCGTTGATGAAGGAGACAAAATACCGACTCCTGCCAAGTCTAACATTTTGTGTCGGTCCCCATACATCTGAATGGATTAAATCGAGCTTGTTATGGCTCCGGTTTTGATCGGTGGGGAAGGGAAGCCGGTGTTGCTTCCCGAATTGGCAGGCTTCAAAAATTTCGGCCTTCCGGCCAATGAATTTAGGCAATCTGAACACAACTTGTTTTGACTACAAGTCTTGAAGCCTCCGGTAATTTACGTGGCCAGTCCGCTTGTGCTAGAGATCAATGTTTAATTCAATCTTTTGTCCTTTGGCAAACATGGTGGTGCCGATGTCATTAGTGTTGAGGATTAACATCCTCTCCTCTCTGCGCCCTTGCGCTATTATCCGGCCTTCTTCCTCGATGAAGAACCCGAGGTGCGTAAACCACACCTGCATCCCTTGGTCGACGATTTGTCCAACCAACACCCGGTTCTTTGTGATGGTCGGAATGTGTAATACGTTCATCAGCTTCCCTTTTTGTCTGACTTGGCTTAAAGGGACTTCTCCGACATGCACAATCGGGTGAGGGGTGTCGTGTCCGGTTTCAACAATCCTCTGTTGTTCCGGTTTCTCCAAAAAAGAGAGCCACTCTTCATGGCTAGTCATGTTGTTGGACGCTCCGGAATCAACGTACCATACTTCCTCCGATCCAGAGGTAGTCTTCTTCATCGAGTTAACCTTGTGCTTCATCACGAAGGCGGCCCTTTACCGGTTTTCCCAGTTCTGGATCCTTCCGATCCTTTCGCGTAGTGCGAACTTTGCCGGTTCTCACGACCGGTTTTGCCGGATCCAGATTTGTCTGAATCGGCGCGCTTCTTCCAACACTCGCTTTCCCTGTGGCCCTTTTTGCCACAGTACCAGCATTCCGTGTCGGCCTTTCCTTGCCGGTTCCCGGCGCCGCTTTGTCTCCCCTTGCTTGTGGAGGGTCTGGAACTACTATCGGCACAACCTCTGTGCCTCTGGTCCTGCTCTTGTGGGCCGCCTCCATTTCGTGCTGACCCACCTCGTCCACCACATCCATGGGGCCTATCTGTCTCCGTGTACAACATCCGACCGTTCGATTGAGTGGTCCTTGATCCACTTGCGTGGTTTTCTTCAACCATCAACATCGATTGCAAGTTGAAGAAAGACGATGGTTTCTCCCGGGTGCAGATCACTGTCCAAATTGGCCTGTATCTTTGCGCTAGACCACCGAGGCAAATTTGTACCATCTCGTCTTCGTCCACTGTCACGTTGATGGACCCGAGTGCGTTGCAAATCTCCTTTATCTTGGTGGTGTAGTCCGTAACCGACATGTCTCTTTGCCGGATGTTGTTCAGCTCTTGCCAGAGCTGCAATTTATGGGCAGTGGTACTTGCGGCGAAAATCTTCCTCAGATTTCCCCAGGCGTCCTTCGACGTCCTTGCATCCTTGATATAGCTGAGCATCTGATCATGCACACCGGACGTGAGACAATACAGTATCCGACTCGCTCCTTGCTCCGATACCAGGAAGTCACTATGTATCGACTCCGGTGCTACTTCATTCATTCGTTCCACGAAGCTCCAATATCCATGCCCTAGCAGGTACTAGTGCATTTTGTAGGACTAGGATGCATAGTTGCTCCGGTCGAGCTTCTCTGTTGGAAGTGAACTCACCATTCCTCTGTCCATGTCTTCTCTCTATCTGTTGTTGCCGGATTCTAGGGTTCGTCTACGAAAGCAAGCGTCGGCTGTAGAGGTTCTCAACCCTCGAGCTCTGATACCATGTGAATGTTAATGTGCGGAAGCGTAAGACAGAACCGGCTCAGCCAGATAGCAACAGAAAATGAGATGAAGGTTTTGTTGAGAGACAAGCTCAACATCGGCCGGATCAGCTAAGCAAGCTGAGGACCGGATCGGTTGGGACTGATCGGTTAGGCCGGATCGGTACCGGTAGGCAGACCGGTGCGTAGGAAGGCCGGATCGGTGCAGAAACCGGGAGGCCATCGGAAAGATATTCCGCAAGGAATATATTTGGTAGTTAGTGTAGGGGCTCCGTAATGAGCATTGAAGTACTATTAGTACTTTTGTTAGTCCGAAAAGGACTTGTATAAAAGTGTTCATTGAACACACATGATGTACAGATCCAATATTATTTTTGAATTAAGTTCTTGTGTTACTCTCTCTCTGTCTCTCCCATGTGTACTATGCTAACCTAAGCTTTCCATTAAACCTACGTTTTCTATTGTTCGGTTTCCTATATTGCTTCCGCACGCCGTTCTTTTCATGGTATCAGAGTGCGAGGGTTGAGAACCTCTGCAATCGACTTTGCTTGAAGGAAAAACCAACGAAGAAGAACAAGAAAACCGATGGATAGAGGAATGGCTAGCTGGCTTTCGACAGAGAAGCTCGACAGAACCAACTACGCATCTTGGTCCTACAGGATGCACCAGTACCTGCTTGGGCACGGTTACTGGAGCTATGTCGAAGGAGCGAATGACGCGGCGTGGGAACAATCGGCGAGCAGAGTGTTGTACTGTTTCGCGTCTTGTGTGGGCGAACAACTATTAAGCTACGTTTGGGATGCAAAAACGCCGAAGGGTGGGTGGGAAAATCTGAAGAAGATCTTTGCCGCGAGCACCACAGCCAGGAAGCTTCAGCTCCGACAGGAGTTGAGCAGCCTACCACAACGTGATTTGTTGGTGGCTGACCATACCTCGAAGATCAAGGACATATGCGACTCCTTAGCTTCCATCGATGTGAACATCGAGGAGAGCGAGATGGTCCAGGTCTGTCTAGGGGGTTTGGCATCGAAGTTCCGGGCGTTCCGAATTGCTGTGTGTACCCGGGAGAATACGCCTTCCTTTTTCGACTTATAGTCGATGCTCCTGGTAGAGGAGAACCACGCGGGTGCGTCAACGAGCACGCACACTAACAATAAGATGTTGTACACGGAGGGAGATAGGCCCCGTGGATGTGGAGGATGAGGCTAGTCGGTGCGCAATGGAGGCGGCCGACGAGATCAAGGAAGGAGGCACCGAAATGATGCCGACAGCAAATCCGGACCCTCCGGAAACAGGGAGTCGAGGCGATGAGAACTGTCAAGGGAAACCCGCCACGGAATGCTGGTATTGTGGCAAGAAAGGCCACAGGGAGAGCAAGTGCTTGAAAAAGCGCGCCGAGTCGGAGAGGGCCGGTTCCGGATCTGGTTCCGGACGTACCGACAAAGGAAACTGGTAGCTATCGCACTATGCCGAAGGATCCGGAAAAGCCGGAAAAGGGTCTGCCTTCGTGACGAGACACGAAGCAAACTCAATGAAGCAGACCGCCCCAAAATTGGACAAGGTGTGGTACGTCGACTCCGGCACGTCAAATCACATGACGAGCCATAAGGAATGGTTCTCGTACCTAGAAAAACCGATGCAACTGGGAGTAGTCGCAACCGGAGACGACACTCCACATCTGATTGCGAATGTCGGAGAAGTTCCCCTGAGCCATGTCGGGCAGAAAGGGAAACTCATGAACGTTCTACATGTTCCGACAATCACGAAGAACTTGGTGTCGGTCGGACAGATCGTCAACGAAGGGATGGAGGTCCGGTTTACACACCTCGGGTGCTTCATTGAGGAAGAAGGCCGTGTTATTGCACAAGGGCGTAGAGATGGGAGGATGTTTATCCTCGACTCTACTGACGGTGGCACCACAATATTTGCGAAGGGAAAAAAAGTCGAGTCGGACATTGACTTATGGCACAAGCGGATAGGCCACGTCAACTACCAACGGCTTCAAGACCTGCAATCGAAACAAGTGGTGTTCGGATTGCCCAAATTTAGTGGCCGGAAGGCACAAATTTGTGAAGCCTGCCAGTTTGGGAAGCAACACCGACTTCCCTTCCCCAACGAGTGTAACCGGAGCCGGAACAAGCTCGACTTGATACACTCCGATGTGTGGGGGCTAGCACAAAATGTTAGTCTTGGTGGGAGCCGATATTTCGTCTCCTTCATCGATGACTACATGCGGCACATGTGGATCTACCTCATTGAGAGGAAGAGCGAAGTCTTCGACTGTTTCCGGGACCTCAAAGGGTTCATGGAAACGGAAATTGGAAGAAAGATCAAGTGCATGCGGTCGGATGACGGAAAAGAATACTTTTCCAGTCAATTCAACGGTTATCTACAATAGATGGGAATTCGGCGCGAATTCAGTTGTAGATACACGCCAGAGCAAAACAATGTGGCCGAGAGGAAAAATCGGTCGGTTGTGGAAGCGGCACGGGCAATGCTAGAAGAAAAAGCTTGCCCAAGTTCTACTAGGCCGAGGCGGTAAGGACCGTGGTATACATCCAGAACCGGATCGGAGACAAAGTGTCGGCGCATGAGCTGTATTTCGGAAGGAAGCTGAATTTGCGACACTTACGAGTTTTCGGTAGCATTGCGTATGTGCATGTGCTGAAGGAGAAACGGAGGAACCTCGATGCAAAGGCCGAGAAATGTATCTTGGTCGGCTACTCGGACGAGTAGAAGGGTTATAAGTGTTATAACCCACGGACCAAAGAAGCGCGCGTGAGCCGCGACGTTGTGTTTGACGAGTCCGCGTCCTGGTACCTGCCCCCGACTCCGTGTTGAGAAGCAAGCTCAACATGGTATGTGATGCTTATTGGGAAATAAGCTATAGTACCTATTTAGCTACTTGTGAACATAAAGGAGAAACAACTAATTAGCTATTGACAACTAATTTGCTACTGATAGCTATTTAGCTACTGACAGCTAATTAGCTACAAGCAGCTAATTAGCTGCATATGTAAGTAACTTATTACTTAGGTAAAAAGTAAGAGAGTAGGTAAGTAAGAAATATATAGGAAGTAGAACTCTGAGAGAGAGAGTGAGGATAGAGAGGAAGAACTCAAAGAGTGAGAGCAGAAGAGAGAAACAGACGAGAGCAAGTAGAGCTCTACGTGTAATGAAATAGAAGAAGTTTTGGCTGCTACAGAGGTAAGTCTCCTACCCCCTTCGCTTTTGTGTTTGAGCACCAAACGATCCAGCACACCACGATCCGCCGCGCACATAAGAAGAGCCCAAGTGCCTTCTTCACGTTTTCTTAACATGGTATCAGAGCGAGTTGCTCATAAAGAAGAGTACAGAAGTGCATAGATCTGAGAAAGGTATTTCTCTGTTTGTTGATCTGAATCAGAAAGTTACTTGTTGAAGTAATCGTAGTAGAAACCGTAGTTTGGAAGAGGTAATGGCTACAATGAATGCGGGTCAAATAGTTACAGAGAAACTAAATAAAAACAATTTCCCGGCGTGAAAATTTAGAATGACAAATTTCCTGATGGGGAAAGGATACTGGAATTACATTGAAGGAGACCTAGAAGAGGCTCCGGAGATCCCAGAAGAAAATGCCACAACAACACATATTAAAGCATTCAAAGATTGGAATCAAGGGGCAAGGAAGGTAATGCATTGGATCTCACTTAGCATCTCAGATTCGATGCTTGGGCACATACAGGATGCTATGCTCCCAAAAGAAGCTTGGGACAGTTTGGTAAAATTGTTTGCAGTAAACACAAAAGCCAGAAAGCTACAGTTGAAGACTGAGCTAAATACCTTAGAAAAAGGTAAGATGTCAATAAATGAGTATGCTTTGAAAATAAAGAGCATATGTGAATCACTTGCTTCTATCAATGTAAAGATAGAAGATGATGATAAGGTAGAAATATTATGCTTGAGAGGCTTAGGACCTCAATATAAAAGCTTTAAAACCTCTATGCTTACAAGGGATAGTATCCCAAGTTTTCCATATCAGGTTTCAATGCTTGTAGTAGAAGAAAGGAATCAGATGGATGATGTAAATAAAGGAAATCTTGAGAATGAGGGGCTAGCCCTATATAATAGTGCTGGAAGATGCCAAGGAAGAGGCCATGAAAGATTTGGCTCAGCAAGAACCAACAATAATGGTTATCAAGGAAGAGGACAACAAACCATTAGAGGAAGAAACAACAACAGAGGCAGGGGGAGAAACCAAGGTAGGGGTAAACAAACATATGTAAATGATGATGGTTGTTGGTATTGTGGAAAACCAAGCCACACACAGGCTGAATGTTACAAGAAGTAAAATGATGAGCAAAGAGGAAAGAGACAGCAGAATAACTATGCCCAAACTAGTGAAGATTGTGAAAAAGATGGTGCATTTGTGGTACAACATGAGATAGCGGCAGTGGATGAAAGCTCACAGAAATGTAATGAAGAGTTTACATGGTATGTAGACTCGGGGGCATCTAACCATATGACTGGACATGCAAACTGGTTTGAAAGGTTAAGAGAACCAGAGATTCCTAGCTACGTACAGATGGGTGATAATAGTACTCACCAAATAGAACATGTTGGAGATATCCAATTATGGGAAGAAAAATGAAAGACTAAGTATATGTTGAATGTAATGCATGTTCCAAATCTTGCTAAGAATCTGATTTCTGTTGGACAGATAGTAGAGCAAGGTATGCAAGTAAAGTTTAAGCAAAGTGGATGTTATATAGAAAAGAATGGGAAGCTCATTGCAAAAGGAAAACGACAAGGAAGAATGTTTATTTTGGATGTTGACATGCCTAGATAGATTTCAGCTATGTTTGCAAATGGAATGAGTGTAGTCTCAGATGTGGAAATGTGGCATAAAAGGATTGGCCACATAAGTATGCAAACCCTAAAGAATATGTTGAGAAAAGATGCAGTAGCTGGACTGCCAAAATTGAAAAATTGTGAAATGGGAAAGATATGTGAAGCATGTCAATATGGAAAGCAAAATAGGTTGCCATTCCCTCATGAAAGACATGTAAGTAAAAATTTGTTGGATTTGGTACATACGGATGTATGGGGACCAACTAAGAATGCATCTATCGGTGGTTGCAGATTCTATGTAACTTTTATTAATGATTGCTCAAGGAAAACATGGGTGTACTTCATGAAAGAGAAAAGTGAAGTGTTTGAATGTTTTCGTAAGTTTAAATGCATGGTAGAAAAGCAGGCGGGTACAAGAATAAAATGTTTAAGATCTGATGGAGGAGGAGAGTATTTCTCCAATGAATTTTCTGATTTTCTATGCAATCAAACAAAATGGAGTTGCTCAGAGGAAAAACAGAACATTGGTGAACATTGCAAGGGCTTTGATGACAGAGAAGAATATGCCATTGCACTATTGGGCAGAAGCTATAAATATAGCAAATTATATTCTAAATAGATGTATAACATCGGGAGTACATGAAGCAACTCCTGAAGAGTGTTTCTATGGAAGGAAACCTAGTTTAGAACACTTAAAAGTGTTTGGATGCCTTGCATATGTACAAGTGCCTGCAGAAGTAAGAAGTAAGCTGGATCCAGAAGTAGAAAAATGTATTTTTGTTGGCTATTCAGAAGAACAAAAAGGGTATAGATGCTATAACCCTGTAACAAAGAAGATTGTGACAAGTAGGGATGCAATCTTTGATGAGTTAGCTAGCTGGTACAGTCCAAAACAGAATCCAGAGACTGATGAAGACAATGAGATTGAAGACAAAGACAAATTTGAAAATGTAGAAGACTGCCATAGAGATGGAAGCAAGGTTTGACAGCAAAGTCCAACATCAATAGGATGTTTTGGACCATCAAAAAGCTCAGATGGTAAATCTGATTCGAATTCTTGGAGTGGAAAAAGTGGAGAACACAAAAAATGTGATGATAAAAAAGGAAAACAGAAAATGCCAGAGTATGAAATGTTGGATGACTTGTCTAAAAACATGGAAGATGAGGATTCAAATATGTCATTGGATGATCCTCTTGGTATAAGAGGATTGAAAATCCCTGGTATGGAAAAAGCATTGAAGGATGCAAATCAGAAATTGAGAAGATCAGATAGAGAGAAAAAAACTGTTGAAAGATTTGGTTATGATACATATATGGCTATGCATTATGCATATATGTCGAAGGTGGTACAGATCCCTGATCCAAGTAGTTTTGATGAGGCTAAAACTGAGAAGAAATGGGTGGATGCAATGCAAGAAGAGATTGATGCATTGGTTGAAAACAGAACATGGGATTTGGTGAAGTTACCAAAAGAAAAAAAATGTGGTAGGTTGCAAATGGGTCTACAAGACAAAGCATGATTCCAGTGGGAATGTAAGTAGACATAAAGCAAGATTGGTTGCAAAGGGATATGCCCAAATGCAAGGAATTGATTATGATGAGACATTTGCACCGGTTGCAAAGATGGCAACATTGAGGACATTACTGGCTGTAGGTGCAGCTAGAAGATGGTTTCTTCATCATATGGATGTAAAAAATGTCTTATTACATGGTAACTTGGAAGAAGAAGGGTATATGTGTCAACCACCAGCTTTTGAAGATAGGAAGCATCCAGATTATGTATGTAAGTTGAAAAAGGCTCTCTATGGACTGAAACAGGCACCAAAAGCATGGCACAAAGAACTTTCAGATTATCTGAAAAAACTTGACTTCAAAATGTCAAAGGCTGATTCATCATTGTATGTTAAAAGGAAAGATGATTGTATTATTGTGATTCTGATTTATGTTGATGATCTCATCATTGGAGGTGATTCCATGGATGAAATAAGTAAGCTGAAAAGAAATTTGGAAATGCAGTTTCATATGAAAGATTTGGGAGATCTAAGATATTTTTTGGGTATTGAAATCATCAGATCTGAAAGTGGTATATATGTGTTGCAAAGACAATATGCAACAACTATGTTGAAAAAGTATGGTATGCTTGGATGCAAACCTATTGGAGTACCACTAGATAAAAACTGCAAATTGAGGGCTGATTTGGGAGCCAAAATAGAAGATGTAAACATGTATAGGTCTATGGTGGGCAACCTTATTTATTTGACCATAACAAGACCTGATTTGAGTTATGCAGTTGAATTACTAAGCCAATTTATGCAACAGCCAACAAAGCCGCATTTGGACTACATTAGAAGAATTCTGAGGTATGTAAAAGCTACTCAGAACTATGGATTGTTTTACAGGGCTGATTTGGACATAAATATGGAAGGATATACAGATGTTGATTGCGTTGGAAGCCAAATAGATAGAAGATCCACAAGTGGATATATGTTTACATTGGGAAGTGCAGGTATTTCATGGAGTAGCAAGAAACAAGGTACTGTTGCATTGTCTAGTATTGAAGCTGAGTACAGAGGAGCTGCCATAGCCACTTGTGAAGAGGTATGGATCAGAAGATTGCTTGCTGATTTGGGAGAGTATATAGATGGTACTGTCACAATCTGGTGTGACAATATGAGCAACATTCAACTTGCAAAAAACTCAGTGTTCCATGCAAGAACAAAGCACATTGAAGAGCATTATCACTTTGTTAGAGAAAAAGTGATTGAAGGAGAAGTTGATCTGGTGTATGTGAATACAAATCAGCAGGTTGCTGATATTCTCACAAAGGGATTGAGTGTGGAAAAGCATACACAGTTTCAGAACATGATGGGAGTTGTAGACACTGATATGATGGCTGAAAAGCATCATGGAAAAGAAGTTGTAGATAACCCCAAGAAAGGATAAGTTGAGCTTGAGGGGGAGTGTTGAAAAGCAAGCTCGACATGGTATGTGATGCTTATTGGGAAATAAGCTATAGTAGCTATTTAGCTACTTGTGAACATAAAGGAGAAACAACTAATTAGCTACTGACAGCTATTTAGCGACTAACAGCTAATTAGCTGCATATGTAAGTAACTTATTACTTAGGTAAAAAGTAAGAGAGTAGGTAAGTAAGAAATATACAGGAAGTAGAACTCTAAGAGAGAGAGTGAGGATAGAGAGGAAGAACTCAGAGAGTGAGAGCAGAAGAGAAAAACAGACGAGAGCAAGTAGAGCTTTGCGTGTAAGGAAATAGAAGAAGTTTTGGCTACTATAGAGGTAAGTCTCCTTCCCCCTTCCCTTTTGTGTTTGAGCACCAAATGATCTAGCACACCACGATCCACCGCGCACATAAGAAGAGCCCGAGTGCCTTCTTCATGTTTTCTTAACACTCCGGACCTCACGTCCAATCCGAGTTCTCACGATGAGGTCAATGAGGCCGATATGCCTCCGGATGAGCCTGAAATCGGGACCCGTGAAGAGAGTCCGACTTCAGTTCGCTTAAGCAGACCGCATGGACGACTGAGTCGGTTTGACCGGTCCGATGAAGAGCCGGCAAGTAGTGGAGACTCGGCTGTGCATTCCCTGCGCAGGAAGCCGAGGAGACGGCTTACACGCAAAGAGAAAGGGAAGAAGAAGGTGTCTGATTCCGGCACAGATAGGAACGAGTCAGACCGACGCGAGTCCGACTCCGAGGGAAGCGGTGACGTGTCTTCAAGAGCGAAGTCCACGTCGGCCGAGAAGACCTCGACATCGACTAATGACCGATTACGCCGATCTACCCACCAGAAGAACCCCAGTTGTGCGGTTCGGATACAACGAGTACATGGCGCATCATTATGCGTACATGACCCGTGTAAGGGAAGTGCATGAGCCAGAGAGCTATGTAGAAGTGGCTAAGGACGCGAATTGGCGCTCCGCGATCGAGGAAGAGATGCACGCATTGGCAGAAAACGAGACCTAGGACCTGGTTGACGCACCAAAGGGTGTGAAGCCGATCGGATGTAGGTGGGTGTACAAAGTCAAGTACAACACCGACGGCTCGGTCAACCGATACAAGGACCGGTTAGTAGCAAAAGGCTACGCGCAAAAACACGGCATTGACTACGATGAGACGTTTGCGCCGGTCGCGAAGATGACGACCGTCCGTGTTTTGCTCGTGGTAGCCGTGGCAAAGGGGTGGCACTTACATCAGATGGATGTAAAGAATGTGTTCCTGCAAGGTGAGCTTGAGGAACAGGTGCACATAGTACAGCCCCCTGGATTTCACTCCGAAACGAACACATCGACAGTGTGCCGATTGAAGAAGTCCCTTTACGGACTGAAGCAAGCCCCGCGTGCCTGGAATGTGAAGATCATGCAGCAACTGCATTGGATGGGCTTTGCAACGTCAAAATCAGACTCTTCCCTGTTCATCCAAAAAGGTCGATTCGGTCTGGTCAGTATTTTACTATATGTTGATGACTAAGTTATCATTGGCACTGACCTAGGTGAAATTGACCACATGAAGCTCCAGCTCGCGGCATCATTCGACGTGAAGGATCTGGGGGACCCTCATTACTTCCTCAGGATCGAAGTGATCCGTACCCCCGAAGGCATATTGATCAGCCAACGCCATTATGTGATGAGTATGCTCTTCAAATTCGGGATGGCTGATTGTAAGTCCATCTCGACTCCTCTGGATAGAACCGTCAAGGTTCGCCCCAAATCTCGGGTGCGCTTAGGTTGCGCCACCTCGACGTGCCGAACTTGAGGGGGAGAGAAGACCACGATGGAAGGGAGAGCAGTTGAAAGAAAGAGCCAAAGCCAACCAAGCATGGGGGAGATGACGCCGTCAAGGGCGAGAAGACCGAAGACGAGTTGGAGACAGCCAACTCGGACGAGAGCGAAAACTGATCGGAGGTAGCCGAGTCGGTTCAGATGTTTGATTCGGATACACTGAATCAACCGAGGGCCAAGCGGAAAAGAAGGCAGCAGGAGAAGCGCCAACACCGCGACAACAAGGGAGCTGTGAAGGGCCGTGGGAGAAGACAAGCCGACAGGAAGGGTCGAAGCGCGCGGAGTCGAACAAGTTGAGGAGCGTGAGCGAGGCGTGGAGCCAAGAGGAACCGGAGGGGTGATCCCGAAGATCCCGAAGAGCCTCAAGTTGAGCTTGAGGGGGAGTGTTGAGAGACAAGCTCAACATCGGCCGGATTGGCTGAGCAAGCTGAGGACCGAATCGGTTGGGACCGATCGGTTAGGCCGGATCGGCACCGGTACGCAGACCGGTGCGTAGGAAGGTCGGATCGGTGCAGAAACCGGGAGGCCATCGGAAAGATATTCCAGAAGGAATATATTTGGGAGTTAGTGTAGGGGCTCCGTAATGAGCATTGAAGTACTATCAGTACTTCTATCAGTCCGCAAAGGACTTGTATAAAAGTGTTCATTGAACACGCACGATGTATAGATCCAGTATTATTTTTTAATTAAGTTCTTGGGTTTACTCTCTCTGTCTCTCCCATGTGCGACTGAGACTAACTATGAGACAATGATTACCTAGTACTCTAGGTTACTACTAGGCTTCCGGTTCCCGTTGTCGTGAAGAATTTCGTCTAGAGGCAGAAACCAGGAAACATTGGCTACATCGGCGGGGTGCAGCATGTGTGCTCACCCTTGTACATTTAGTGTGAATAACGAGGGTGCCTTTATGGCGCCGAAGAGTAGTCAAGTCAGGACAGACGATCCCATGTAAGTTGGGATTTATCCCACATTGTAACGCATCCCTCTCCTTGTTCTATAAAAGGAAGGGAGCGCCATTTGTGAAAGGGTTGCCCATTTTGCGTTAGAGGGTATACTGTTAGATTTAGGGTTAGTTACATTCCTTCTACTACTACTACTACTTCTTCTTCTTCTTCTCCCCCCTTCGTATTCGCTTAGGGTTTGCTTCAGCTCGTCTCCTGTGCAAGACCCCGCTCGGCGCTCCTCGACCGGCGGCTTGGCAGTCGACAACTACTGTAACCTACCTTGGTCCGGCTCGAAGCCGAGAATGTATTCATCCTTTTATATATATACATCTGCGTCTGTCTGTGTATATTCGTGTCTCTGTTGGTGTCGGGTGCTTCCCCTTTCCTGCGTTTCCTGTACATAAGGGCGTGAGGCGGGTCGGCCTGTGTGTGTGTGTGTGTGTGTGTGTGCGAGTCGTGTCAAGCGCGCGGTCCCTCTCTTTCTCTCTCTCCCTTCGGTTGCTTCCGGGGTGCTCCTGGGATGCCCCGGAAACGGTGAAGTACGACTTCCTACGCTCTGTCACTCCCTAGTCCAAGACCCCGTGGTCCCGCCTTTCCCCACGCATGCGCGTAACAATGCGACACCGCTCGAATCCGGCTCTCCGATCCATCTCCCCGATCCGGCCGGTTGTTTCCGGATACCAATCCGGCTCAGGCTTATTCAGCTAATCCTGATCAGGTTGAGGTTGCTCACTCAACAGAACTCCTCTCCGGTTCGAGGAGAGGTCCTCCTCGAACCCCTTCCCCCGGTTCGAAGAGCCTTACTCTTCGAACCCCGTGCCGGTTCGAAGAGAGGTTCTCTTCGATCCCTCCCCGGTTCGAGGAGAGGTCCTCCTCGAACCCCTTCCCCTAGTTTGAAGAGCCTTACTCTTCGAAACTCATGCCGTTTCGAGGAGAGGTTCTCCTCGAACCCCTTCCCCTAGTTTGAAGAGCCTTACTCTTCAAAACTCGTGCCGTTTCGAGGAGAGGTTCTCCTCGAACCCCTTCCCCTGGTTCGAGGAGAATTATGCCTCGAACCCCTCACCACCGGTTTGAGGAGAGGTTCTCTTCGAACCCCTTACTCCTCGAACACCATCCCCTCGGTTCGAGGACACTTACCCCTCGAATCCCTTCCCCCGGTTCGAGGAGACTTACTCCTCGAACCCCTTACCACCGGTTCGAAGAGAGGTTCTCTTCAAACCCCTGCCCGGTTCGAGGAGAGGTCCTTTTCGAATGCCTCCTCAGTTCGAGGAGACTTACTCATCGAACCCCTTCTCCCCGGTTCGAAGAGACTTACTCCTCGAACCCCTCCCGTTGGTTCACAGAGAGAGTTCAAGCACTTATTCGTCAATCCCTTTCCCAAATAAATCTGAATACCGCTACCCCTCAAAACACCTAATCCTACTTTCAATTCTACTAACTATAACTAGTCGCAATAAATCATTCATATCAATAGGTCAATAAAATATCATTGGTAGACAAGGGTAAAGGCACGTAAGAATTAGTACACACCATACAACTATACTAATCCTTTTCCCAGCAGGTTAAAATCAATGGCGTCCACTCCATTCACCAAGCTCCTCCATGCGTACTACCCTGACACCGGCTGTGGTTGCTTGGTAATTCTGGCTGAGTTCGACAACAGCCGATGTACTTACCAGGTACCCACTGCCACCACGCAACTCAAGTACCCCGAGCCCGACGTGTTCGACACCCTTTCCCGACTCAGCCTCAAGTTCTTCCTCGGGATTGGCCCATGGTGTGTATTTCCCAAGCAGGTCAACCAGCTCCTCGTAGGATACAACCTTGATACCGACCATGTTCGTATGCACGCCTTCGCTTATAGCACCTTTGTCGATTTCCAGTTCACCGTCGCCGACGTTTGCATTACGCTACATTTGCCGTAGGATGACATTCCCTTCCGCACCACGAAGACCCCTGGCATCATCCCCAACATCATCCCCGCCGCATACACCGAATATTCCGGACGCGAAGGTTGCGTTACACCGAAATCTCCCCTAAGTTCAACCGTTGTAGCGCTATCGCCTAGATCGGTGACACCGCCTCTACTGACGGCATCGCCCACATCACCAGCGAGTTCCTCAAGTTGGCACACGATCTTCAACTGGTCCAGTGGGCTCACGAACTCGTTCGATGGGTCAGGGAATGGCAAACACGACCCAAATCGATAGCCAATTTCGCGTGGTTCCTTAATCGTTACCTGTGCGCAAAATGCAACATCGTCCCTCCAGCCCCTCCCTTCATTTGCTGCCAGGAACGACATCACAAGATAACTGTTCCAGGTGAACCTGAGCAGCCCCGCATTCTAGAACGTGACTTTCTAAGACAAGTCAACCAAGGCGAACGTTGTCGTGAAGAAAACCGTCCATAGGCGGAATCGGCGCACCTAGGCGTGGGAACCGGTTCTTCACGCGCGCAAGCTCCAAGTTGTATGAAGAAGCGAGTTAGGAGGATAATCGGCAGGAACGGGCCCTAACATAGGTGGAGACAAAGACCGCGCGAACAGTCTTTTCGGTCGCGCGCGCGAGCTAAAGGACGGCCTGCTCGTCGGGCTATATAAGAGCAGGAAAGAGCTGTTGAAAACATATATCGCGCGGAGAGGACGAAGTGCTGTCGGACCGTTTCTGGACGCTTCTCTCTCTCTGTTTCCTTCCTTCTTGAGCTCCATAGCTTTCTGTGCAGGGTTCCGAGGAGGCTCGCGCTGTTTCGAGGAACGCCCGAGTGCTTCCGGCAGCACCTCCAACCTGCTACCCCCCCCCCCTTTGCCCTGTTTTGTGCCTCGAAGCGAGCAGGCATCGGCATCTGTTCGCCGGCCTGTTCGGTTGTAACCAACCTGTGCCCCATCGAGGGTTGTAGTAGTGTTAGCCATTTTCTTAATATACATATTAAGTCATTCGCATCTGTCTGTGTCGGTGTCTGTTCGCGTTCTCCGTGCTGAAGGGCCGTGTCCCTGTGTATCCCCGGTCCTGCGTAGCAGGTTCTCTCTCTTTCTCCTCCCTCGCTTGCTCTTTGGTTCGAGACCCCCGCGGTCCCGCCTCGATTCCACACGCACTTGCGTAATATCTCGACATCTTTGGTGAACCCGACGTGAAAGAGGCGGCAGAAGAGCAGAAGATGAGGGGGTCGGATCTTGCAGAGGCCATGGCTTCGGCCGTGGATCGGATTGTAAACGCGCGCGAGGGCACCGGTGCCCTCGACAGAGCTATTGAGGCGGTCGTCGGCACGATCGGCCGGTTCGATGGGAAGGATGCCACGAAGTATTTGGCGTCCTACGGTGCAGAGATGCTGATGCGGGACATTCCGGAAGAAAGGCGTCTTGCCGGATTTCCCCGAGTGGCAATGCCGAGCATCCATGCGGAGGTGCTCGAGGTGCGGGCGGAGAGCCGTACCTGGGAGGAGTTCGAAGGCCGGCTCCTAGAGAAATACGGGCTGTACGACGCGCTCCGGCTTTCGAAGCGAAGGTTCATGGAATGGGTGGAGTCCCCGGGGAAGGGAAGAAACGCGACGGCACTCCTCCGGGAGTTCGAGGAAAACTTTGCGCGCCTTTCGGCGCTCGACCGAACCATCCTGGACACGAGCCGGGTCTTGCTGTTTGTCAAGTCGGTCGACGAGCGGGATCGGGAGCACGTGGGCCTCTTGCTGGAAACCGAAGACGGGCTCACTACCGACTGGGCGGCTGTCAAGAAAGTCTGTGGCCGTTTCGACAAACGGCGAGAATGGGCGGATAACGGGGCAGCCGGGTCGGGCTCGGTCGCAGCAAGGAAGCTCGAACCAGCGCCACAGGTGCGAAAGGAAGAGACCCGAGAGTGGTTGGAAACCGGTTCGGCTTCGACCGGCGTAGTCAGAGGCTCGACCGGAGGAGCGGCGCTGGAGGAATTGACGAGGGCGATAAAGGACCTCCAAATCGCGCAAGCCCGAAGGGAAGGTGGCGAACCGGCTCGTGACCGACGGCCGGCGGCAGGAAACAAGTGCATGTGGTGCGATGAAGTCGGCCACATTCGGAAGGACTGCGGCGACTTCGCGGAGGCGCTGAGGAACAGGGTGGTGTACCTGTGGGAAGGACGGGTGCATGCCAGCGACACCCGAAGGGCCCTGAGCCGAAACGACGGGCGAGGTGGTATGAAAAGGTTGATGGAAGAGGCGGCGGCCCGACACGCGGAAACCGTCCACTACTCGGCGTCGGCCGGCATTCGAGTCGGGGGCGGCGAGGCCCGAAGGGAAAGCAAAACCGGATTCTGGCCGACGATGCTGGAAGGCCTTGCCGATGCGAGGCTTAAAAGGGAGGAATCGGACCGTGCGGAGAAACGGGTACGGGAGATGACCGGGTGGAGCGACCCTGTCGAGGAAAAGACGGGCTTCGTGGAAGCCGCTTGCCAGAACCACGAGGCCCTGGTAGAAGAGAAGCGGGTGGGGAAACCCGGGACGACCGGGCCCTCGCAACGATACGAGACCCGGTCCGGGCCACGACGGGACGAAGCCGGCGGGGCCGGTACGCAAGATAAACCCTAGAAGGGCGGGTACCGTCTGGGGACGGAGATAGAAAGGACCACGGACTTACGAAAGGTCCTGGAGGAGCGGATCCTCGACAGTAAGGTGGAGTTGTCGTTACGAGAGGTGCTGGGAATCGCCAAGAAGGAGTTCCACGACTCCATCGTGGACTTGGTGAAACGGAAGAGGCTGTCAACGGAGACAGAACCGGAAAGACCGGTGGAAGTGCGGACGACGCACCTAGACGACATGGCGCTGGGAGACGAGTGGGCGGAAAGCCACTATTCGAGACCACACTGGGCCCGAGCGACCACGGAAACCCCGGTGAAGATCGGCGATGTCCAGGAACCGGCGATAGCTTTGGTGGACCATGGATCGGAGATCAATTTGATGTCCATGGACTTCTATAAGAAGGGCAAATGGCCGATCAACACCAAGCACGGGTGGAAAATAAGGGCAGCAACGCGCGCCACCGAGGAACTGCACGGGGCCTGTCCGAATGTGCGAGTCAAGATCGGCGACGTCGAGATTGACCAGCACTTCTTCGTGCAGGAGACGTCTTCGCATCCGGTCATACTGGGAGAGCCGTACATCACGGCGGCGCGAAAGGAGACCAAGGTGCTGGACAATGGTTCGGCCTACGCGAGGGTCAAAAGCCAAGACGGGCGCCATTCGGTCCAGTTTCTGACGGTACGGCCGAACCACGAACGTAACCGCGACTCCCTCGGTTCCGAAAACCGAGAGGATTTTTAGAGAGGACTGCCAAGGCGTGGGGCCGCGACAGTCCGGATGCTCCGGGAAAACCCCACATCTGTACGATAAAACCGTGTACAATAGGTAGGAAATTTTGCTTCTCCAACAGCGGAGCATGTACGATGGTCGGCATCACCGGCCGAGAGAAAACAAAGACGGAGGGGAGACTTCGGGCGTGCGGAGTTCTCGGCCCTGACGAAGAAATCAACGGAGCCGTGGAGGCAGTCTCCTTCGACGACACCTTGGGAATGCTGGGGAGGGTAGTCGAAGAAGACCTTATCGAGGACCGGGCGATACCGGTATGTTCAGAAGAAATGTACGAAGTCATCGCGGACTTCGGTCGAGGGCTCGAGTCGGAGCGGACGGCCCGAGTTAGCACCAAGTACAAGACGGTGGACCGGAAGGTGAGGCCAGTTGCGGCGCCCTTACCGGAGGGCAGTGAATCCCGGATTAAAGGGGTTGCATCGGACCCCAGCTTACGAGATCGGGCCTGCATAGGACACACCTTCACCAACGAGACGCTCCGCGAGCGGAAGATCGGTGGGGGCGGGTTCCTACTGCCGGCGGAGGAAGACCGGTTCCGGAGAATGCTCGGAAGGCACGGGAAAGCCTTCGCATTCTCACCGGAGGAAATCGGGTGCGTAGACCCGACGATCGTAGAACCGATGGTGATATTCACAGTACCGCATGTACCGTGGAATCTCAAGCCAATTCCGGTTCCGAGAGCTCACATCCCGAAGTTGATGGGGCTGTTGAAGCAGAAAGTTGATATGGGCATTCTCGAGCCATCGAGTGCCCCGTATTCAAACCGATGGTTTACCGTACCAAAGAAAAACGGATCATTGCGCTTCATTCAGGACCTGCAGCCGGTCAACAGAGTGACCATTCGGAACGCAGGGATCGGACCGACCATAGACGAGTTCGCGGAGGCCTTCGCCGGAAGGTCGATTTACTCGGTCGGTGATCTATACTCAGGGTACGACCAGTTCCAGCTAGCCGTGGAGAGCAGAGACATTACGACGATGCGAACTCCCCTCGGCCTAGTGCGGATGTGTACGCTGCCGCAAGGAGGGACCAACTCGGTGGCCCACATTGTGAATGCAATGAACAAGGTGCTGAGGGACTGCATCCCGGACATCACCATGCCGTTTCTAGACGACATCCCGATCAAGGGATGCCCGGTAGAAGAGAAGGACGAGACGGTCGGGCCGGACGGATGCCGGCGGTTCGTGATGGCGCACATCGACGACTGCGAGAAGGTGCTGCAAAGGCTAGAGGATGCGAGGCTCACCTTCTCGGGGGAGAAATCAGCCTTCGGGCAGTCGGAAATCATGGTGGTCGGACACTTATGTGGGCCATATGGCCGGAAACCGTCTCCGGCAAAGGTAGAAGCCATCTCCGCGATGAAGCCCGACTGCAGCTCGGTCACGGAAGTACGAAGATTCCTGGGGGCATGCGCATTCTACCACATATGGATCCCGCATTACGCCCATGTTGCGGAGCCGCTATACGGATTATTGAGGAAAGGGCAGAGATTCGAATGGCTAGACAAGCACACGGAGTCGGTCCGGAGGCTGAAGGAGGCTCTTTCGGCAGCACCGGCGCTCCGAAAGGCCGTCTACAGGAAGGGCACCCCAGTGTACATAACGGTTGACACGAGTCCGACCGGAATCGGGTGGGTCGTCAACCAAGAAGACGAGGACGGCAATCGGTTTCCGATCCGATTCGGCGCGAAGGTCCTCAGCGAACGGCAGCGAGGATACGCCCAGGTTAAACGCGAACTCTGGGGTATCGTTTCGGCGGTGAAGGCCGACAAGGACTATCTGATCGGGACGGAGGTAATCATAGAGACGGATTGCATGCCGATTCTCGGCATGGTTTCCGGATGCGCGACGCCGGACCTGGCAATGCTCAGGTGGATAGCGTACATCAAGTCCCTAGACCCGGTAATACGACACATTTCCGGGAAAGACAACGCCATGGCCGACATGCTTTCAAGGGCGAGATTCGATGACGAAGGCGGCATGATTTCGGAGGACGAAGAGGTCGGCGTGGACTTCTTCGAGACTGCGTATGTAACAACCGATGGGACAAGCACTCCGGCACTTAACGACTTCGACGCGAGCAAGTACGACGGGGAGTGGCTGCAGATCGGTGGGTTTTTGAAGACAATGACGCCTGATGCGTCATGGACGAAGGACGAGGCCAACCGGATCCGGAAGAAAGCGTACCGGTTCTTTCTCCGGGATGGCTATCTATGGAAGCACCCGAAGAAGAGGGACGGCGCTCCGCTCCGGGTAGTGGCGATGAAGGAAGAACAGGAGGAGCTGCTGGTGGCTTACCACGACAGCCCTTGGGCTGGACACCGTGGAACATGGGCTACGTTTGAGAAACTGAAGGGGAAGTATTGGTGGCCGGGGCAGTACCAGGACGTGCATCGGTTCGTGACAACTTGCGAGAGCTGCCAGATGCACTCCATAGTCCGACATCGAGACGAGCTTCACCCTACGTACCCTCCGGCCATCCATTTCAAATGGATGGTAGATCTGGTAACGATGCCAATGGGAGTAGGACAGATGCGGTACCTGGTCCTAGCGCGGGAGGATCTGACGAACCAGGTGGAAGGCCGGGCCCTTCCGAACAAAACGACCGCGGCCGTATGCCGGTTCCTAATCGAGGACGTGATATGCCGGTACGGGTGCGTCGGGAAGATCGTGGCTGACCGAGGGGAGTTGGACGCCGAAGAAGCCGCGGAGCTGTTCGACCGGCTGGGAGTCAAGCTCTCGCTCACCACTGCGTACAATCCAGAGGCGAATGGAAAGGTGGAGCGAGGACACGGACCGATCGTCAAGGCGTTGGTTCGGGCATGCGGAGGCCGAGTCGATGACTGGCCGCGGCTGCTACCTTATGCCTTGTGGGCAGACCGGACCACGCACAGTTCGGTAACCGGGTACATGCCGACAGAGCTCATGTTCGGCCAGAAGCCGATCATGCCGATGGAACGGACGATCTCCTCGTGGGCAACGGTCGACTGGAGGGACGAGATGAGCCGGGAGGAGTTGTTGGCCGCGCGCATACGACAGCTCGAGCGGAGACCGGAGGACGTGGAACTGGCTACGGAGAAGCTCCGAGTGGCGAGGAAAAAGAACAAAGCCAGGTTCGACCGAACGCACCGGCTCCGACCGAAGAAAATCGAAGAAGGTGACTGGGTGCTCGTCTACGATAGCAGCCTCGACAACCAGCACCGAGCTACACGGAAGTTCGCACGAAGGTGGTTCGGGCCTTACGTGGTACGGAGCGCCAATGACAATGGGACATACCACCTGGCGGAACTCGACGGCACGAGAATGACGATACCGGTTGCAGGGAAGCGGATCAAAGCGTTCAAGAAGCGACACGACGACGAGCCAGACCCGGCTCTCCTGGTCGGCAGTGACGAACGATCCGAAAACGAGGAAGAACCGACGGGCGAGGAATGAAGACGGGCCGGTTTTCTCAGTCCCAACTCTCTTGGCGCATACCGGAGGATGCGCGGTTAGGTGGGGGCGGATGTCGTGAAGAAAACCGTCCATAGGCGGAATCGGCGCACCTAGGCGTGGGAACCGGTTCTTCACGCGCGCAAGCTCCAAGTTGTATGAAGAAGCGAGTTAGGAGGATAATCGGCAGGAACGGGCCCTAACATAGGTGGAGACAAAGACCGCGCCAACAGTCTTTTCGGTCGCGCGCGCGAGCTAAAGGACGGCCTGCTCGTCGGGCTATATAAGAGCAGGAAAGAGCTGTTGAAAACATATATCGCGCGGAGAGGACGAAGTGCTGTCGGACCGTTTCTGGACGCTTCTCTCTCTCTGTTTCCTTCCTTCTTGAGCTCCATAGCTTTCTGTGCAGGGTTCCGAGGAGGCTCGCGCTGTTTCGAGGAACGCCCGAGTGCTTCCGGCAGCACCTCCAACCTGCTACCCCCCCCCCCTTTGCCCTGTTTTGTGCCTCGAAGCGAGCAGGCATCGGCATCTGTTCGCCGGCCTGTTCGGTTGTAACCAACCTGTGCCCCATCGAGGGTTGTAGTAGTGTTAGCCATTTTCTTAATATACATATTAAGTCATTCGCATCTGTCTGTGTCGGTGTCTGTTCGCGTTCTCCGTGCTGAAGGGCCGTGTCCCTGTGTATCCCCGGTCCTGCGTAGCAGGTTCTCTCTCTTTCTCCTCCCTCGCTTGCTCTTTGGTTCGAGACCCCCGCGGTCCCGCCTCGATTCCACACGCACTTGCGTAATATCTCGACAACGTGAGCGCCTACCATCGCACAAACAACCCCAAATCACCCATGTGATGACCGAAGATACCCTCGATACACCTGAGGATATCACACATCGTGTCAAAGAATTCCAGACACGTGAATTCATCCCCACCGAAATCCAGGAATTGTCTACTACATTCCACTATGTGTCCCATCAGACCAAGGCCACGACCCGTCGTACTCGCAGTTGCACCACCAAATCAATCCTTCGTGACCTACGGAATCCGGCGGCCCTACCCCTCCCAACCTCGCCGACCTCTCTCCTCGGAGACTCCCCGCCTGCCTCCCCTTGCACAACCACCCAGCCACCACCCCCCATACCTACCGACGACACCCTGCAACCTCGACCCCGTAAACTCGCCCGCCATAACGCCCCAGAAGCTGAAACCCCCCTTCTTCCTCATGAGAACCCCAACCCACCACCGTCTCCAAGCCCAGTTGTCCCCTCCCAACCCACCCCTGATACCACCCGAATGACCACCGCACCAACATCCCCACCAGCCCTTGTTCCCCGCTCTAACCCATCCACTGCCACAACCGCCCGCCTAATCCAACTCCCTCCACCACCACCAAACCCTTAGCCAACATGGTGATAAACATCCTCAAGATGACTTCCGTCGTGAATCGTCGCCTACTCCAAGTCCACGTGCAAGCCCAACATACCGCTACTGAACAACAAGAGGCCTCTACAAGGAATGAGGTCTTGGCCACCGAAGTGAGGAATGCCCACCATACCAATGCCTGCCAAGCCGCCGCCCATGACCTCCTCAAGAAAGAACTGCTTGCTGAACGAACTTGCTGACGAGTTCCACCAAGCCTAGACTGCTGGCATAAAAGGCTGACTCCTTCCAAATTGTATCTGTCTGAGTGTGAACTCGTTAATAAGTTAGGGTTTAGTATATAAGCGAATACCTAACATTGTAATGAGAGATGTCGAGAGAGACAGGGTGAGTGACGAAGAATAGATTTTCTTTGTTTTGTGCATTGTATTTCTGAGAAAGAATGAAGTAATAAGAAGCTTTCCATTAAATCTCCATCTGTGTAAGTCTCCACGCCCATTCTATTTTCTATCTGCGTTGTTTGTTGTCCAATACCGACTACAGATCCATACACGTTTCCGCACATAGCACTCATCACCAACATCTGGTATCAAAGCCACCTTGTTGCACGGAGGCAACAGACAACAGAAGAAAGCTGAGTGGAAAAGGCGAGGTTTGAAATCTTACTTTCATAAAAGGAATATTACTTCAACATCCGGAACAGGATTTGAAATCAAAAAGTTCAATGGCAGAAATTTTGCCGTATGGAAGGAGATGATGCAGTATGTGTTGATCATCCGAAGGCAGGTTGAACCCATTCGGCACAACGAAAAGCTTGCTTCGATGATAGCAGAAGAGTGGAGATCATTGGACGAAATAACACGATCCACCATCCGGATGCACCTAGCCGAAAACATCTACTTCAACATGGCGAAAGAGACGACAACGTTCTTATTGTGGGAGAAACTTCAGGTCGTCTATGAGAAGAAGTCCTCATCTTCGAAACTGATCTTGATCAAACAATTGTTCAACATGAAGATGAAAGAGACTGATCTGGCAACCTCCCACATCAACACCTTCAGTTGGGTGTTGTCAGAGCTCTCGTCACAAGGGATCAACTTCGAAGAAGAAGTGAAAGCCCTTGCCCTCCTATTGAGCTTGCCGGCAAGTTGGGAGGTATTCTGTACGACTTATGCTAATAGTCGACCGATCCTAAATTTGGACGAAACAACTGGCCAAGTCCTCATAGAGGACATCAGGCGAAAATCGATGGGACTAACCATCAATGAGTTGGCAGAAGCCCATCACTCAACGGAGTTGTTCGACCCACAGAGTCAAATGAAAGAACAAGCCGACAGAACCGGTCGACGCTATAGCCGATCGAGAACGAGGGGAGATCGACGAACAATCGAAGTCGAAAACAGGCCAAACAAGTGAGTACTGCACGCACTGCAGGAAAGCTGGCCACAATGTTTCCAACTGTAGGTCAATAAAGAGAAAAGAGAGTGGTCGGAGATCCGAGCGGAATCAAGGATGTTCCGACTCAAACCACTCTCCAGTCGGCAACCAAATCAATGTTGCCGACATCCGATCAAGAGAAATCCTCTTCCTAGAGGATTCAATCACAGAAGTCCTCTATCGTGCAGAAGCTACACATACAGGGCTACTGGACTCCGGTTCCACATTTCACGTCGCCCCCAACATCAAATGGTTTTCAAACTATTCAGTCGACGCCAGTGGCACAGTCCGACTAGGCAACGAGCATGAGTGCAAGATAGCAGGAACCAAAGAAGTTCCCATTAGATTGCCAAATGGCAACACGATTACCCTGCACCAAGTTCGGCATGTACCCGATCTAAAGAGGAGTCTGGTCTCCATCGGCATGTTAGCCGGAGACGGGTACAGAACGACGCTACATGAGTTGACATGGGTGATTAGCTGAGGAAACCTCAAAATCGGTAGTGGGTACAAGTATAATAATCTATACCCATTGACGACGATCAACCCTGAAGGGGCTGTAAACGTAGCCGAAAAGACTGACCCGAACCTATGGCATGGCCGACTCGGCCATATGTCACAAGACGGACTTGATCGGCTGATGTCGGTTGGTTACATCCCAAAACTCCAAGCGAAGACATACTTTTGCGAGCACTGTCAATATGGGAAATAGACCCGAAGTCCACACTCTCTCCACTACGAGACGGTACGATAGCCCCTAGAGCTCGTGCACACAGACATATGTGGGCCCATGCTAGATCAATCACTAGGAGGCTTCTGGTACTTCATCACATTCGTAGATGACTGTACACGGAAAGTTTGGGCATACTCCATCAAGTCCAAAGATGAAGCGCTCGAGGTCTTCACACGATGGATATCTGAAGGGGAGAACCGGTCGGGACACAGAGTGAAGACACTCCAATCCGACAACGGAGGTGAGTTCCCCTCCAGAGCCTTCAAACAGTACCTGTCCAAAAAAGGGATCCGGCATCAAAAGACCGTTCCTTACACACCCATGCAGAATGGGGTGGCTGAACGGATCAACCGAACAATCCAGGAGAGGGTGACGGCAATGCTTTAGCAAGCCGGACTAAAGCTGGAATTCTGGGCCGAGGCACTGCAGACGGCAATATATCTGATAAATCTGGCGCCGTCAAGAGCCTTCAAGCTCTAAGTGCCACAGGCATTATGGTCAGGCAAACAGCCAACCTACAATAGGCTTCGTATATTCGGATGCGAAGCCTACGCGTTCATCCCTAGAGACAAAAGGACGAAGTTGGCACCCCATGCAACAAAGTGCATATTTCTCGGTTATGGAACCAATGGGGACTTCGACTACGGGCTATGGGACCTTGAGAACCGGAAATTGATCCGGAGCAGCGACGTAGTCTTCAATGAAGACTCTATCTTCTCTCAGCGGAACCAATGGAACACAGTTGGTAAGAAGGTATCCTTCGAAGATGACAGCACTATCGTAGAAGGACTGATCCAACGGGCTGAATCGGAGACTTGACAAAACGGTCAAACTCCAACAAACTGCCAACAAACTGCCGACACCGAATCAGCAACAAGTCCTAACGTCGAACTCAAAGACAAAGTCATCAAAGACACAGCCGAATCGACAAGAGTCGACAAAGGCAGAGTCACTAAGAGACAAATCAGAACCGAGTCGACAACAACCACAGGGGAGAACAACTAGACACCGCCGAAATCCCAAACCGGGGGCAGGACACCTAACCAAGCTCCTTCCACAACTGGTTCAACAAATACCGATCGTCAATCTGAACCGATTGAAGGATCTGAACCAAATATTACGGCACCCAGGAGATCTAGACGAGCTCTAAGGCAAACCAAGTTTTATCAACCAGGCCTCAACTATGTCCACTACACGGATGTAGGCAAACCCCGCACGTATAACGAAGCTATGGCCGCACCGGGCGCCAAAACATGGTTGCAGGCCATGAAATCTGAAATGGATTCGATTCATCAGAATCAGACACGGGAGCTAGTCGAACTACTAGTAGGAAGAAAGCCACTACCTTGCAAATGGGTGTTCCGATACAAGTATTTATCCAACTCAGAGAAGGAATACCGGGTCGACTATGACGAGATATTCTCACTAGTAGTCATGATGACCACCCTCCGACTCCTACTAATAGTTGTGGCCACAGAAAACCTAGAGCTCGAGCAGATGGACGTCAAGACGACATTCCTACACAGAGATTTGGACGTAGACATATATATGTCTCAACCGGCAGGCTTCACGGCGACGAGGGAGAACAATCACCTCGTATGCAGACTTAAGAAAAGTATATATGGCCTCAAACAAGCGCCGAGGATATGGTACCAGAAGTTTGACACCTACGTACGTAAGCTTGGATACAGCAAATCAAACTCCAACCCATGCATGTATGTTCAGCAACTGGCCGACGAGTCCAGGATCTATCTTATCCTATGTGTTGATGACATGCTGATTGTAGGGAGCAATCAAGCAGAGATCGGTAAGCTGAAGCGGAGCCTTCATGCAAAGTTCGCGATGAAGGAACTAGGACAAGCCCAACACATATTGGGCATGAGGATAGAGCAAGATCGAATGACCAAGACTCTTCGACTCTCCCAATCTGAATACATCCGCAAGGTGCTGAAGCGCTTCAACATGGAGAATGTGAAGTCAACACCAATACGGCTTTCGACGTCAATCAAACTATAGAACAGAGACTCTCTTGCAATGGACAAGGAGAGCGAGCTAAATGGAAAGATACCCTACGCATCGGCGGTAGGAAGTATCATGTATGCAATGGTGGCGACCCGACCCGACCTAGCCTATGCCGTAGGGGTGGTCAACCGGTACATGTCAAACCCAGGAAGGAAGCGTTGGGAGGCCTTCAAGCACATCCTTAGGTATTTGAAAGGAACCACAAATGCACAATTAACTTTCAGACTAACAACCTCAGTCAAAGGAGAAGGCTACACCGATTCCGACTATGTTGGACATGCAGATGATTGGAAATCGACATCAGGCTACAACTTCACCTATAGTGGCAGTGCAATATCATGGAGGTCGAAACTTCAAGAGTGCACGACTCTATCTACCACAGAAGCCGAGTACATAGCATCGTCGAAAGCAGTGAAGGAAGCGATCTAGCTGCACCGATTGTCTACCGACCTCAGAACTGCAAACCGAATAGACCGACCAACGCTGGCGATCTATTGCGACTCACACAACGCAATACACCTCATCAATAATCCCTTCTACCATGCGAAGAAAAAGCATATTGAGGTGCGGTATCATCATATCCGGGAGCATGTGACCGAGAAGAAACTCGAAGTCCAGAAGATCGACACCGAGGTGAACATCGCCGATTGCCTGACGAAGCCACTCCCAGATCAACGCTTCAGAACACTAAGGATGAAGATGGGGCTATGACAATCGACCGAGCAGAAGAAAGCTGAATGAGGAGCAAAAGGTAAGAATTGACCGACACTCATACTATACCTCTACCGACTCGGCTACTTGCCGACATATTTGTAACATAAAATCTAGGTAAACTTGTAATCTAGGTTTACGGTGGAGATAACCCCAAGCATTTGCATATGTACAAAAGAGTAGTCCTTTTACGGGGGAGTTTGTTGGCATAAAAGGCTAACTCCTTCCAAATTGTATCCGTTCGAGTGTGAACTCATTAATAAGTTAGGGCTTAGTATATAAGCGAATACCTAACATTGTAATGAGAGATGTCGAGAGAGACAGGGTGAGTGACGAATAACATATTTTCTCTGTTTTGTGGATTGTATCTCTGAGAAAGAACGAAGTAATAAGAAACTTTCCATTAAAGCTCCATCCGTGTAAGTCTCCATGCCCATTCTATTTTTTGTCTGCGTTGTTTGTTGTCCAGTACCGATTACAAATCCATACACGTTTCCGCATATAACACTTGTCACCAACACAGAGAATGTGGCACCACGACCAAGAACGCGCAGTGCAAACACACACTGAACTCTCTGCCGAGTACGTACGTTTCCCCATACAACACCAACAGATGGAAACCCAACTCGCAACTATGATTGCTGACCTCTCCGCACGGTCTGAGGCTCTGGCCAACACCACGGCCACAAATGACAGACTCACGAATGAGATCACAACACTCGAAGTTGAACATGATGCTATGGTCCAACAAGTGGAGGTCGCCAACGAACGGAATCAATGCCTCCTCATCAAACACCTCCGAGGCCAGTGCGCCGAACTCAAGAAGGACATCTCCCAACTCCGCACGAACAAAGCCGCCCTCGAGCACGCCCTCAGCTCCGGCACAACCGGCACCTCCACCGTTGAGGCACACCTCTCTACTCCGCCCGACACTCTGAATATGATTTAGGCGCTCTCGGTGTATGTGACCTCGACATCTCTCCTCTCCGAACTCTTCACCGCACCACGTACACCGCATAACCTTCTAGCCCAGGCCACGTGCGTACTTCGATCGTTGGCCACTACACATCACGTGTTCTTCGACAAGACCACCCCCCTATCGCATGTTCATCCGCGTACTTCCGGAAGACAACCACACCCTCTCCCTCTTTATGTTGTACCCGGAAGCCACCAATGAACCCTCACCACCGGCAGGTGACCTCTTCCCCCAACACCTCCCTATTTTGTTTCTCGAAGGCATGGCCTACCTCCATACCGTCATCTCCCCGGACTTGGACATCACCGACGTGATATGTTTCATCTACCCTTCCGATGTCACGATGAAAGTCAATGAAGACCAGTTGGCCCAGCTCTTCACCACACTAGTGCGCTTACACCGAATCGCCAACACCCTGGAGAGCGCTACTGCCTATGTGCCCCCCTTCGGGTTCATTTGGTTAATAGGTGCTTGGCAAACCACCTGGGACATCGGGGTTCGTAGTACCATGGTTGTTTAAGTACCCGTATTTAACGTTTAAATACGTATAATACCTCATCATTTGTATAGTACGTACTATACCTCAATGTTGTTCAGTCAAATATCATGTACATTTTTCCAATACGGTATTTAACGTATTTATAAAAAAAACAGGTATAATAGGTATTTAGAAAGAAAATGTAAATAAAACCCCACCAAAAACCAAAAGAAAAAAAAAGATTTTAGTGAAAAAGAAGCCAAAGGAAGGAAGAAAGAAGAATAGAAGAGACGATGATGATGATGAAGAAGAAGAAGAAGAGAGAAAAGAAGACATAAACCTGTCCTAACTCTAAGTGTGATAAACGCAGAAGATAGAAGATAGAAGAAGAAAAAGAAGAAGAAAACGAAGTAAAGAGAAACCTATCATGAGTGTGATAATCGTAGATGATTCCTCAATCTATGACGACATAATTGTAAATAATTACAATTTGAAGTAGAACATCTTGATACACACTTACACTGATTTATAGAACATGTGAAATTTCACATCGTGATACCCACATCTTCAACATTGAATGTGCAACATTCAACTGGCCCACCTATCTCGAGGCTGATGACATACAGGAGTTAGCCCTCTAGCTCGATGTCTCTCAGGAGTATCAACTTATGACTTTTGGTGAGGCTCGTGCCCGCGCACTCCTACCCCCACACCCCACCCACCCTCCACCCGAGATCAACCCAGAGTGGGACCCCAACTCCCCCGATGATCCCGACAACCAACCACCCCCTACTCACCCGCCTCTACACCTACTACCCCGAAGTCGCCTCCAAACCCCAAGTCGACATATTCCTTTACCCACATGTTTACCGAGATAAGATGTCTACTTGGGCGGCCGCAAACCCCACCTCAACTCAAGGATGGCGCCACCTGGTGGTCGACCCCCTGGCATTCAACTCCCGTGGCGCCTCCCCTGGTTCGTGCACGCGTCCTTCTGGGAATGGTTTGCCCTACACCCTCCAGAGATGCGCACCAACCCCTCCTTTTTCCCCCTCCTACGCCGTTGGCCATGGCACGAATTTCAAGCAGCCCAAACAATGTCATGACTACCAACCGTCCAGTTCAACTAGCCCGTGTTTCCACAACCCCCTCGCACATCTCCAACGGAAGTTGGAATGATTTGGGTCATGTGACGTTTCCTCCGTACATACCTCGACGTCCCTGACCCCGATATTCAAGCCAATCTTCGTTTTTTGCAACTGCTACTCATCCTCCTCGACTGTGGCCCTTATGAAACCCACACATTCAAGCAACACGACCACCCGGCGTGGGGTCTTGCCTTTGATTTGAATAAAGGCCCCACATGTCATCAACTGGTTGGCCTCTCGACCTATGTCAATGTGCTCCCTGCAATCTACAAACGGGATTTTGAAACCATGAGTGACACACGTCTTTTCTGCACTTACATATGTTTTGGTAGAAACCCTCCCTCTCCCTTTGCCAACTACAACACCGCCACGTGGATAGCTGGCCCCAAGAAGGACTTCTTCACAACGACCGATCAAATGCAAGAAATCCGGTTACCGCCGCTCAACATCCGCTGTCTTCGCCACCATCTTGGCCGCTGACGAACCTCCCTACTCTATCCTTCTCGCCCCCGACACCCGAAACTCCCCTCCCACAGTGCACCCGAGGGTGTGCACTCATTAGGTTGGGGGGGATGTTAAGCGCTTGGATCACACCATGACCGGTAATGAAGAAGAGCGCATCGACAAGGACGTAGTATGGCTAAAGGAACTACGAAGAGGGAATGGCAAGAGGAAAGAGGACTAAGGGACATCCAAGTGTGAAAGGTCCACACCCTAAATGTAAATGCTATATAAACCACATAATGGTGGCTTTGTAAGTTCTTCCATTTGTAAAGATCTCCCTATTGATTAAGAACTAGAGCTTCCTCTCCTCCTTCTTGTAACCTTTAAGCTTAAGAGAGATTAGTGAGGTTTTTAGTTAGAGAACACTAACCTCTCTTCCTTGTTGGTGCTAAACCTCTAAGCAAAGAGGGTTAATAAACATATTCATTACTCTTATTGTCTATGTTCATTACCCTATTGTCTATGAGAGCAAGCTAAGAGAGTGAGAGAGATATCGTGCTTAATCATCTATTAATTGTTGAGTGTGAGGCTCGGAGGTGTCCAACAACCATCTCTGCCCGATTTGCCATCAAAAGGGTATACACCGGTCCGAACTCCGCAAACGACATCGAGGAGTTAACTCCATCAATACATAGATCCTACACAAGCATTTCTCGAACTCCTGAAGAAGCGTTGTCATATTTCTTCCCTTATTGGGAAGCTCGACCCACTCCATGAGATCCTTCTTTGACAACCGGAGTGAGTCTTCATGACCATACCACTCGAGGAGCATTCCCTCGAACTCTTCCCAATTTTAGTTGTTTGCTTATATCTCAAGCACCTTGACGTGGATGCTCAGTGCTACGACCTTGGCAAAGCTGTTAAGTCGCCTCATGAGCATTTGAGCCTTATAGGCCTCCAAATAACTCGCGACATCCTTTCTGTTAAATCGACCTGTTGTACTATTTATAGTCTCTATGGCTTGTCGAGGCTAGTAGAGCTCTCTCAAGCATTTACTAGGCAGTCAATAGCCACCACCATTGCTACCGCGAGCTCACTGCCTTTCATCTTGGAACTCCCTTATTGCCCTTTTACGTCGGGTTCACCAAAGATGGCAGAGAAATCTGTGCCTGCATGTCGGATTGGGCGGGACCACGGGGGTCACCAACTAGGGAGTCGGAGGGTGGAGGTCTTGTGCTTTATGGGCTTCGGCCCGTTGGCTACCAGCTCATGTCCGCTTCAGCCGGATTAGACCAACTTGATTTAGTCGGTCTGATCGGGTCAGCTGATCTGAACCCTCGTGTGTCGACTGGCTAGGTGGTTGATCAAAACCGACTATACTTTGATCAATGGCTTCCAGCAAATCCCTCGAACTCTTCCCAATTTTAGTTGTTTGCTTATATCTCAAGCACCTTGACGTGGATGCTCAGTGCTACGACCTTGGCAAAGCTGTTAAGTCGCCTCATGAGCATTTGAGCCTTATAGGCCTCCAAATAACTCGTGACATCCTTTTTGTTAAATCGACCTGTTGTACTATTTATAGTCTCTATGGCTTGTCGAGGCTAGTAGAGCTCTCTCAAGCATTTACTAGGTAGTCAATAGCCACCACCATTGCTGCCGCGAGCTCACTGCCTTTCATCTTGGAACTCCCTTATTGCCCTTTTACGTCGGGTTCACCAAAGATGGCGGAGAAATCCGTGCCTGCATGTCGGATTGGGCGGGACCACGGGGGTCACCAACTAGGGAGTCGGAGGGTGGAGGTCTTCTGCTTTATGGGCTACGGCCCGTTGGCTACCAGCTCATGTCCGCTTCAGCCGGATTAGACCAACTTGATTTAGTCGGTCTGATCGGGTCAGCTGATCTGGACCCTCGTGTGTCGACTGGCTAGGTGGTTGATCAACACCGACTATACTTTGATCAATGGCTTCCAGCAAATCCACTTCGTGAAACCAACGACTACCAAGCTAGCCAAGCCACAGGGAACTGCATAGGGACTCTACCTCAGTGATAGGAACAATGGTACACAGAGGGCACAACAACACCAACGTGTTGTCCTCCAAGGTCTTGAGAAGGTAACCAAAGCGTTCAACCACGTAGATGGTGAGCTTACAGGCCCATAATGGCGTGTGCAGGCTAAAGCTGACAGGAACTACAGGCTCCCGATGAACAACGCTCGGCCACAACCGAGTCTAAAGTCAAACACAGAAAACGGATAATGAACGCACAACAAAAAGGAGAGAAGAGTACACAGGATGTTTAACGTGGAAAACCCTGAGAGGGAAAAAACCACGGGAGTTCACAGACTCCAAACTATCACTATATCACAATGATTACAACAATGAGCTCACGGAGGCAACGATCTCGTGCTAACGATCTTCGCAACAAGCGGCGGTTACAACAGAGGCAATGACCTCTTCCTCTCTCTCTCTCTGTACATTGTTACGCGCTCTCTAGTCTTGCGCCAATAGGAATGACAACAACCTATTCATAAGTTTGCCCTAAGTCATATTTATACTAATATGACTTTTCGGCTATTTACAAATATAGCCCCAATGGACTCTCAGAAACATATTGTTAAGTAATTAGGTAATTAATGTTGGGATTTCGGTCCCTCCGGATGGGATGTCCGGAGATGAATGACGGCAAGCCCGGAGGCTGTTACTGAAGCCGGATGAAGAGTACCCGGCTACGGATCCGGATGATGAAGACCCCGGTTACGGAGCCGGATGATGAAGACCCCGGTTACGGAGCCGGATGCTGAAGACCCCGGTTACGGAGCCGGATGACGTATGTACCCGGAGAGAGATCCGGATACGGGGACATATCTGTGAATATGTTTGCCAAGGGCCCTTGAGGCTATATTTGTAAATAGCCCGAAAGTCATATATGTATAAATATGACTTAGGGCAAACAGTTTTGGTTGTTGCTCATTTTATGTTTTCAGCCGAGAGAGCGAAGTGTGAGCAGCTGAGAGAGAGAGAGAGAGAGAGAGAGAGAGAGAGAGAGGAAGAGGTCGACGCCTCTGTGTATTGCCGCCGCCTGTGGCGAAGACAGTGAGCTCAAGGTCGTTGCCTTGAAGCTTCACCATTGTACATCCCTGTTCATAGTGATAGTTGGAGTTGTGCACTCCCGTGGTTTTTCCCGTTTAGGGTTTTCCACGTTATACCCTGTGTATTCGTCTCTCGTGTCTTTCTCTGTATTTCCTATTTTCTGCTGCGTTGATCCGTGTTGGCCCGGTTGTGGCCGGGAGACGAAAGATTTGATAGCGTCAAATCTCAACAATCTGGTATCAGAGCGACGGTAACACAGAAAATGGAAGGCGGCGGTAGTGGGCCTCCGGGCATGATGGTGCTGAACGCGCAGAACTACGCCGACTGGAAGATAAAGATGGAGGATCTGCTCATTGTTCGGGACCTGTATGAACCGATCGACAGGTCGGAAATACCCAAGGGGGTACTTGAGACGGAGTGGAGGCTTCTGAACCGGAAAGCCGTTGCAACCATTCGGCAATACGTCGACGTGAGCGTTCTACAACACGTGGCGAACGACACCAACGCATATGAGATGTGGAGGAAGCTGTCGGGCCTCTACGAGAGGAAGAATGCGTTGAACCGGACCTCCCTGATGAGAAAGATTGTGAACCTCAAGTACCGGGACGGCGAGAGTATGGTGGAACACGTAAGCACGTTCATGGGATTCGTGAACCAGCTTGCGGCGATCAAGTTCCCGTTGGAGGATGCAATGCAAGCCATCATCCTGATGTGTACATTGCCGGACAGCTGGGAGAACTTGGTGGTGACTCTCAGCACCTCCTGCACGGAAGACAACTTGTCCTTACAAACGGTAAAGACGAGTATTTTGAACGAAGAAGCGCGTCGGAGAGATAAAGAACCGGCCTCCGACTCGAAGGCGCTGCTTACCGAATCGGATCGGGGAAGACAATGGAACCGGAGTCCGCAAAGACGGGAGAAGTCGGGGACCCGGTCGCAGTCAAGAGGAAGGCCCACATGCTTCCACTGTGGGAAGCCGGGGCACTTCCGGAAGAATTGTCGGCATTACCGAAAGGACAACGGAGCCGACGACACCGATTCGAAGAAGTCACCGGAGAGAAACGGTGCATACCGGGGAGCCACGGACCGGAGAGGTCCGGATCGGCGAGGGCAGGATCAGAAAGGAACGACGGCACTCGCGGCAAGTGAAGAAGAGATAATGCTTATTACCGAAGAGAGGGAGCTGAACCTTGCCGGTGTAGAGATGACCTGGGTGGTCGATTCCGGAGCGTCGTTCCACCTGACCCCGGAGAAGAAATACTTCTCATCCTACACAGCCGGTGAGCACGGCTGTGTCCGGATGGGAAATGAAGGCACATTCCAGATTGCCGGCATAGGAGACGTGTGGCTGATGACATCAACCGGATGCAAGATGCTGCTGAAGGATGTGCGACACGTTCCGGAGGTCCGATTGAACCTGATCTCGGCCGGGAGGCTAGATGATGAAGGCTACACGGGTAGCATCCGGAACGGTGTCATGAAGTTCAGCAAGGGGAGCCTGATAGTGGCTCGGGCCCGGAAGGTCAACACACTGTACCTGATGAATGCCCGGTTATGTCTGGAAGAGCTGAATGTGGCAGCCGACACTGCCGGTGAGCTGTGGCACAAAAGACTGTGCCACATGAGTGAGAAGGGGATGAAGAGGCTTGCAGAAGACAACCTTATTCCAGTGAAGCATGTGCACCTGGAGAAGTGCACCGACTGTCTGGCCGGTAAGCAAAACCGGACCTCCTTCCACTCAAGGCCACCGACGAGACGTAGCGCACCATTGGAGTTGGTGCACACCGATGTGTGTCAGGTAGAAACGAAGTCACATGGCGGAGCCCAGTACTTCGTAACATTCATTGATGATCACAGCCGGAAGCTGTGGACGGCCCCGTTGAAGACAAAGGACCAAGTATTGTCCGTCTTCAAAGATCTCCACGCGAGAGTGGAAAGGGAATCCGGCAAGAAGCTGAAAGCGATACGAGCGGATAACGGAGGGGAATACCGGGGGCAGTTCCAGGAGTACTGCCGCTCGAAGGGAATCCGGCTCGAGTTTACCGTGCCGAAGACGCCGGAACTGAACGGGCTGGCCGAGAGGATGAACCGGACCATAATGGAGAGGGTCCGGAGTATGCTGGCGCATGCGAAATTACCCAAGGGATTTTGGGCTGAGGCAATGTCGACGGCGACATATGTGATAAACAGATCACCCTCAGTACCTTTGGACGGAGACACGCCGCAGAGAGTGTGGACCGGTAAGGAAGTGTCCTACCGGCATCTGAAGGTGTTCGGGTGTCTCGCATACGTGCATGTGGCAAAGGACCGGAGAGGAAAGTTAGATCCAAAGACCCGGCCATGCATATTCCTCGGTTACGGCGACGACGAGTTCGGCTACCGAGTATGGGACCCGGTCGACAAGAAGATATTCAGGAGTCGAGACATCATCTTCATGGAGGACGAGACACTCGCCGACTGGGAGTCGGAGAAGAAGATGAAGAGCTCAAAGTCGACCGGTGAGGATCAACTCTACGAGGAGCAGTCCCGACCGGCAAGGGACCGGTTAGCACTCGAGGATCCGGCCGAAGACGGTGAAGAAACAGAACCGGCCGAAGAAGATAAAAATGATACCGGAACCGGCCCCGATCCCGAAATGGATTCGGATGAAGAAGAATCGGAAGAACCGGTTACCGAAGCTCTGGAACGGAGATATCCTCTAAGAGAGAGAAGGGCCCCCCGGAGATTTCCGGAACCAGAGCACGTGCTGCTAACCGACGAAGGGGAGCCGGAGAGCTTTGAAGAAGCAAAGCATGACACCCAGAGCCGCAGGTGGTTGAGTGCCATGCAGGACGAGATGGATTCCCTGCATGAGAACCACACATATGAACTTGTGGAGTTGCCGAAAGGAAAGCGGGCACTTCGAAACAAGTGGGTGTTCAAGCTGAAACCGGGAGATGCCGGAAACCCCCCGAGATACAAAGCCCGGATCGTGGTGAAGGGGTTTCAGCAGAAGAAGGGCGTCGACTTCGACGAGATATTTGCCCCGGTAGTGAAGATGACCTCCATCCGGACGGTGCTGAGCATAGCGGCAAGCATGGACCTTGAGGTAGAACAGATGGACGTGAAGACGGCATTCCTTCACGGTGACCTCGAAGAAGAGATCTACATGCAGCAACCGGAAGGATTCGAGAAGAAAGGGAAGGAGCACCTGGTATGCCGGTTGAAGAAGAGCCTTTACGGACTGAAGCAGGCTCCCCGGCAATGGTACCGGAAGTTCGACTCCTTCATGACCGACGAAGGGTACCTCAAAACGCAGTCTGACCACTGCGTGTTTGTGAAGAAGTTCGAAGGAGGAGACTTTCTAATACTCCTCCTGTACGTGGACGACATGTTGATCGTCGGACGAGACCAGGTCAAGATACGGATGCTGAAGAAGGCTCTTCACCGAACCTTCTCAATGAAGGACTTGGGTCCGGCGAGACAAATACTAGGGATGCACATCATCCGGGACCGGAGCAAGAAGCAGTTGTGGCTGTCACAAGAGAAGTACGTGACAAAGGTGCTTCAACGGTTCAACATGTCGGAAGCAAGACCGGTCGGATCAACCCTACCGGCAAACTGCAAGCTGTCCAGCAAGCAAAGTCCCAAGACAAAGGCTGAAAAGGAGGATATGATGAAAGTGCCGTATGCCTCAGCCGTCGGGAGCTTGATGTATGCCATGGTGTGTACGAGACCGGACATAGGATATGCAGTCGGAGTGGTGAGCCGGTACATGAGCAATCCCGGCAAAGAGCATTGGAACGCGGCCAAATGGATACTCCGATACCTGAAGGGCACGGCAAACATGTGCCTCCGATTCGGCTCCGGCAAGCCCGAACTCGACGGCTTCACCGATTCGGATATGTCGGCTGATGCAGATACCAGCCGGTCCACATCAGGGTATGTGATGACGTATGCAGGGGGAGCTGTTTCATGGCAGTCGAGGCTGCAGAAGACGGTTGCGTTGTCAACCACGGAGGCGGAGTACATGGCGGCTGTTGAAGCCGGCAAGGAAATAATATGGATGAAGGACTTCATTAGAGAGCTCGGTATCCAACAGGAGGAGTACCGACTCTACTGCGACAGTCAGAGTGCAATCCACCTTGCGAAGAACGCGGCCTATCACTCCCGGACGAAGCACATCCAGCGTAGATACCACTGGATCCGGGAAAGGATAGAAGACAAGGAGTTCGTGCTGGCGAAGATCCACACGGACGAGAACGGCTCAGATATGCTGACCAAAGTGCTCACACCCGACAAGCTGGAAGCATGCCGGAAGAGGATCGGATTGGAGAGACATCCCATGCCGAAGTGAAGGGGGAGTTTGTTGGGATTTCGGTCCCTCCGGATGGGATGTCCGGAGATGAATGACGGCAAGCCCGGAGGCTGTTACTGAAGCCGGATGAAGAGTACCCGGCTACGGATCCGGATGATGAAGACCCCGGTTACGGAGCCGGATGATGAAGACCCCGGTTACGGAGCCGGATGCTGAAGACCCCGGTTACGGAGCCGGATGACGTATGTACCCGGAGAGAGATCCGGATACGGGGACATATCTGTGAATATGTTTGCCAAGGGCCCTTGAGGCTATATTTGTAAATAGCCCGAAAGTCATATATGTATAAATATGACTTAGGGCAAACAGTTTTGGTTGTTGCTCATTTTATGTTTTCAGCCGAGAGAGCGAAGTGTGAGCAGCTGAGAGAGAGAGAGAGAGAGAGAGAGAGAGAGAGAGAGGAAGAGGTCGACGCCTCTGTGTATTGCCGCCGCCTGTGGCGAAGACAGTGAGCTCAAGGTCGTTGCCTTGAAGCTTCACCATTGTACATCCCTGTTCATAGTGATAGTTGGAGTTGTGCACTCCCGTGGTTTTTCCCGTTTAGGGTTTTCCACGTTATACCCTGTGTATTCGTCTCTCGTGTCTTTCTCTGTATTTCCTATTTTCTGCTGCGTTGATCCGTGTTGGCCCGGTTGTGGCCGGGAGGCGAAAGATTTGATAGCGTCAAATCTCAACAATTAACTAGGGTTAATAAGAGACTAATTATATGGTTACGTTAAGCAGCGGAAGATTAGTATGATATGCGTGTGAGAGTGTGTGAGAGGAAGAGAGAGAGGGAGGAAGTTACACTTGAACACAAAGATAAATGGGGGATGATTGACTATATTGAAAAGTGTCATCAACATACAAAAATACCCACAATGAGGTATATATACAACCCATGTGCAAAGGTGCACATGTGTGGGTAGAACATAGGTACTTATATGTAAGTCCTACATTAAATGTACTAAGGAGTGGAGGATCTAGAATATCCCACTTAAGTACAAGGTCCTATTTAAAGGATTAAGGTCAACACATTAACTAGATTCGATCTAGGTAATTACTAAGTTACATGTGTTGACTAACTAGATTAAACTAGTTGAGCTTGATATCTCAACACGCCCCCTCAAGCTCAAGTGTGAGGCGTCCAACGTCCGGTTTAGCTTCCTTCGGCTTCGTCAACATCGGTGCGGCTTGCGGCTTTCTTCGTGTCTTCGTGGCTTCGTTGCGCGGCTCTCCGCAGCTTTGTTGCGCGGCTTTCTTCGCGTCTTCACGGCTTCGTTGCGCGGTTCTCCGCGTCTTCGCGGCCTCGTTGCGCGGCTCTCCGCGGCTTTGTTCCACGGCTCTTCGCGGCTTATTCTCCCCCTCAAGCCTGTGACAAAGGCTTGGATCCTCGGGCTCTTGTTCGGCCACTACCTTGATCGCGAGGGCATCGTGATGGGCCATATACTCGTTGTAGGCATAACGAGTGACTTGGGTTTTCGCTCGTGATGAGCGGCGGAGTTTCTCGTTTGTCGATGTGAACACCTTCTTTACTCTGGGTGTCCTCATGATGGGTACACCAAACTCACTGTCTAATGAGCGAGCCGAATCATCTGAATCATGGTCGTCGGGGTGGACCCCGACTTCGTATTCGGGCATCTTACCTTTGCCTTTGTTCGATGTCAGACTTGGCCGCGACGTGTTTTCATCGCATCGAGGCACTTGTGGGCCAATTAGCTTGGTAGAGCTTGGATTGTCCTTCGGTGGAGGACTTGGCCGAGTTTCGTCGTTCGAGTTGGCGTTCAACTCTTCCTCTATCGGGTCGGATGGAGTCGCATCGGGCTTATACCAAGATGCCGATTCGTCAAAAACGACGCCGCGACTTATCCGCACCGCTCAGGTCGAAGGGTTGAAGCACTTGTACGCCTTTTTCGCAGACAAGTATTCTATGAGGATACATTCTTCCGACTTCGCGTCGGGCTTCTCTCGACTTTTGTTCGGGATGCGTACATTCGCAATGCTTCCAAACACCTTGAGGTGCGAGAGGATGGGCTTTCTTCAGACGAAGATCTCGTATGGAGTAAGCTCGTGCACGCTATTTGTGGTGCATCGATTCATGAGATAGACGGCCGTGGATGCCGCTTCCGCCCAATAGAAGTTCAGCATGTGCTTCTCACGCATCATGGTGCATGCTACCTCGAGTATTTGCCGATTCTTTCTCTCGGCTACTCCGTTTTGTTGGGGAGTGTGTCGGCATGAGAATTCTCTACGAATGCCTTCACCTCGGAGGTAAGAGGTGAACTCGTCGGAGAAGTACTCCTTTCCTCCATCCGATCGTAGGCATCGAATGTGCCGACCGGTTTCTTTCTCCACTTGGCTTTTGAGCCTTTGAAAGTGGGAGAGCACTTCACTCTTCTTCTTCATCGGGTATATCCACGCGTAGCGCGAGTGGTCGTCAATGAAGGTGACGTACTAGCAACATCCGCCGAGCGTCGGCGTTTGAACCGGTCCCCATACATCCAAGTGTATGACGTCGAGGAGGCCTTTGCTTGTGGAGCTCTCCTTCGGGAATGGGAGTCGATGTTGTTTGCAGAGTTGGCATGCTTCACACACTCGGTCGACTCGTTTCGATTCGAAGGCCGGGAGTCCAATTACGACTCTCTTTGACTGCATTCCGCGAAGCCGTTGGAGGTTTACGTAGCCGATTCTCTTGTGCCACAACTCGATGTTTGTCTCGGTCTTGAGACCTTTGGCGTACATGGCCGATTTTACCTCGTTTGAGTCGAGGATGAACAAGCAACCGTCTCTCCGTCCCTTGGCTATGAGTCGACCGTCTTTCTCAATGAAGTAACCTTCATTGTTGAAGCGGACTTGCATGCCTTGCTCCACGATTTGGTCGACCGAGACCAAATTCTTTGTTAATGTGGGCACATGCAAGACATTCTTGATGCAAGTTTTCTCGCCTTCTTTCCCGAATGGGACATCGCCGATGTGCCGAATGGGATGCGGAGTGTCATCTCCGGTCTCTATGTAGCCGGGTCGATCCGGCGTTAGCAAGTCGTGAAACCACTCTTGGTGCGACGTCATGTGGTGCGAGGCGTCGGAGTCTACGAACCACGCGTGTTCGGAGTTGGAGGTGCTTGCGGAGTTTGAGGGATCGGAGGCCATGATAGAGTTCACTCTACCACAGGAGTTCACAGACTCCAAACTATAACTATATCACAATTATTACAACAGTGAGCTCACGGAGGCAACGACCTCGTGCTAACGATCTTCGCCACAGGCGGCGGTTACAACAGAGGCAACGACCTCTTCCTCTCTCTCTCTCTCTCCGTACACTGTTATGCGCTCTCTAGTCTTGCGCCAACAGGAATGACAACAAGCTATTCATAAGTTTGCCCTAAGTCATATTTATACTAATATGACTTTTCGGCTGTTTACAAATATAGCCCCGATGGACTCTCAGAAACATATTTACGAATATGTCCCTTCATCCGGTGAGCACTCCTCACCGGACCTGCATCATCCGGCGCTTGCCAGGTACTCCTCATCCGGTTCTCACCGGGTTTTCCGTAGCCGGGTAGTCCTCATCCGGTTCTCACCGGGTCTTCCGTAGTCGGGTAGTCCACATTCGGTTTACTCATCAATACTGTTCTTCTCACTTCCCATCCGGAGGGACCTGTTTCCTAACAAACTCCCCCTTCACTCCGGCATGGGATGGCTTACTAGTCCGATCCGCTTCCGGCATGCATCCAGCTTGTCGGGTATCAGTACTTTGGTCAGCATATCTAACCCGTTCTCGGCCGTGTGGATCTTCGTCAGCGCGAACTCCTGGTCATCTACTCTTTCCCGGATCCCGTGATACCTTCGCTGGATATGCTTCATCCGGGAATGGTAGGCCGCATTCTTAGCAAGGTGGATGGCACATTGACTGTCACAATAGAACTGGTATTCATCTTGCCGGATACCGAGCTCTCCGATGAAGTCCTTCATCCATAATATTTCCTTGCCGGCTTCGACAACCGCCATGTACTCCGCCTCCGTGGTTGACAATGCAACCGTCTTCTGCAGCCTCAACTGCCACGAAACAGCTCCCCCTGCATATGTCATTACATACCCGGATGTTGACCGGTTGGTATCCACATCAGCCGACATGTCTGAATCGGTAAAGCCGTCAAGTTGAGGTTTACCGGAGACGAATCGGAGACACATATTCGAAGTTCCCTTCAAGTACCGGAGTATCCATTCGAAGTGCTCATAAACCGGCTCACCACTCCGACTGCGTATCCTATATCCGGTCGGGTACACACCATTGCGTACATTAAGCTCCCGACGCAAACGCATATGGTACCTTCATCATATCAGCCTTCTCTACTTTCATCTTCGGGCTTTGCTTACCGGATAATCTGCAGTTTGCCGGAAGTGTCAATCCGACTGGTTTCGCATCTGACATGTTGAACTGCTGAAGCACCTTTGTCACGTATTTCTCTTGTGACAGCCACAATTGCTTCTTTGACCGGTCCCGGATGATGTGCATCCCCAACATCTATCTTGCCGGACCCAAGTCTTTCATTGAGAAGGTCCGGTTGAGAGCCTTCTTCAGCAACCGTATTTTGGCTTGGTCCCGTCCGACGATCAACATATCGTCCACGTACAGAAGGAGAATTAGGAAGTCGCCTCCTTCGAACTTCTTCACAAACACGCAATGATCGGCCTGCGTCTTGTGGTACCCTTGATCGGTCATGAAGGAGTCGAACTTCCAGTACCATTGTATCTTTACTACCGGGGCAAATATCTCGTCGAAGTCTAAGCCCTTCTTCTGCTGGAACCCCTTTACCACGATCTTGGCTTTGTATCTCGGGGGGTTGCCGGCATCTCCCGGTTTCAACTTGTACACCCACTTGTTTCGGAGTGCCCGCTTTCCTTTCGGCAACTCCACCAGTTCGTACGTATGGTTCTCATGCAGGGAATCCATCTCGTCTTGCATGGCACTTAACCACTTGCGGATGTGGGTGTCATCCTTCGCTTCTTCGAAGCTTTCTGGCTCTCCCTCATCGGTCAGCAGGACATGCTCTACATCCGGAAATCTCCGGGGGGCCCTTCTCTCTCTGGGAGGATATCTCCGTCTTTGGGCTTCGGTAACCGACTCCTCCATTTTCTCTTCATCCAAATCCGATTCGGGGTCTTGGCCGGTTCCGGTTTCAGCTTCCTCTATTTCTTCTTCTGCTAGTTCTGTATCCTCACCGTAATCGGCTGGTTCCTCGAGTGCTAACCGGTCTCTTGCTGGTTGGGTCTGCTCATCGCAGAATCGATCCTAACCGGTCGACTCAGAGTTCATTATCTTCTTCTCCGACTCCCAGTCAGCGAGCGTCTTGTCCTCCATGAAGATAATATCTCGACTCCGGAATACGTTCTTGTCGACTAGGTCCCACACTCGGTAGCCAAACTCATCGTCGCCGTAACCGAGGAATATGCATGACCGGGTCTTTGGATCCAACTTTCCTCTCCAGTCCTTAGCTACATGCACATACACGAGACACCCGAATACCTTCAGATGCCGGTAGGACACTTCCTTACCGGTCCAAACTCTCTGTGGCGTGTCTCCGTCCAAGGGTACTGAGGGTGATCTGTTTATCACATATGTCGCCGTCGACAGTGCCTCAGCCCAAAACTTTGACAAGAACTACACGCTCCGTTAGAACAACTCTCGGCCACAACCGAGCCTAGAATAAAACACAGGAAACAGGGAATGAAACACAACACGATAGAGAGAAGAGTACACAAGATGTTTACGTGGAAAACCCAAACTCGGGAAAAAACCACGGCAGCCCACAGACCGCAAACTTTCACTATGTTAGAATGTACAATAAGAAAGCACCGAGGCCACGACCTCGAGCTTGCTATCTTCGCCATAGGCGGCGGTTACAGTCAGAGGCAACGACCTCTTCCTCTCTCTCACTCTCTCTGTACACAGTTGCGCGCTCTAATCTTGCGCCAACAAGAATGACAACGACTCCCTTCATAAGTTTGCCCTAAGTCATATTTATACTGATATGACTTTTCGGCTATTTACAAATATAGCCACGATGGACTCTCAGAAACATATTTACAAATATGTCTTTTCATCCGGTTCTCACCGGGTCTGCACCATCCGGCTCTCCGTAGCCGGGTACTCGTCATCCGGTTCTCACCGGGTTTGCACCATCTGGCTTTCCGTAGCCGGGTACTCGTCATCCGGTTTCGGCCTCGGCCGAGTTTGCTCATCAGTACTGTTCTTCTCACTTCCCATCCAGAGGGACCTATTTCCTAACAAACTTCTTGGGTAGTTTTGCATGCGCCAGCATACTCCGGACCCTCTCCATTATGGTCCGGTTCATCCTCTCGGCCAACCCGTTTAGTTCCGGCGTCTTTGGCACGGTAAATTCGAGCCGGATTCCCTTCGAGCGGCAGTACTCCTTGAACTGCCCCCGGTATTCACCTTCGTTATCTGCTCGAACCGCCTTCAGCTTCCGGCCGGTTTCTCTTTCCACTCTCATGTGGAGCTCTTTGAAGACGGATAGCACCTAATCCTTCATCTTCAACGATGTGGCCCACAGCTTCCGGCTGTGGTCATCTATGAACGTCACGAAGTACTGCGATCCTGCATGTGACTTCGTGTCCACTTGACATACATCACTATGCACCAACTCCAGTGATGCATTATGTCTCATCGGTGGCCTTGATCGGAAGGAGGTCCGGTTTTGCTTACCGGCTAGACAATCAGTGCACTTCTCCAAGTGCACGTTCTTCACTGGAATGAGGTTGTCTTCTGCAAGCCTCTTCATCCCCTTCTCGCTCATGTGACACAACCTCTTGTGCCACAACTCACCGGTAGTGTCAAATGCCACATACACTTCCTCCGGACATAACCGGGCATTCATCAGGTACAACGTGTTTACCTTCCGGGCCCGAGCCACAATCAGGCTCCCTTTGCTGAACTTCATAACACCGTTCCAGATGCTACCTGTGTAGCCTTCATCATCTAGCCGACCGGTTGATATCAGGTTCAGACGAACCTCCGGAACGTGTCGGACATCCTTCAGCAACAGCTTGCATCCGGTTGGTGTTGCCAGTCACACGTCTCCTATGCAGACAATTCGGCATGTACCTTCATTCCCCATCCGGACACAGTCGTGATCACCAGCTGAGTAGGATGAGAAGCATTTCCGGTCCGGGGTAAGGTGGAACGACACTCCGGAGTCGACCACCCAGGTCATCTCATCGCCGGCAAGGTTTAGCTCACTCTCCTCAGTGATGAGCATCAACTCTTCTTCACTTGCCGCGATTGCCATCGTTCCCTTCCAGTCCGGCCCCCTCCGGTCTTTACCGTTCCGGTCCGGTGTCTGCTTCGAATCGGTACCGTCGGTTTCCTTGTCTTTTCGGAAATGCTGACAGTTCTTCTGGAAGTGTCCCGGCTTGCCACAATAGAAGCAAGTAGGCCTCCCCCTTGACTTTGACCGCGTCCCCGACTTTTCCCGGTTCTGGGGACTACGGTTTCTTTGTCTTCCGCATTCCGATTCGGTAAGGAGCGCTTTGGAGTGGGAGCTCGTATCCTTATCTTTCCGACGCGCCTCCTCATCTAGCAAGCTCGACTTCACTCTTGCTAGGGATAACCGTTTTCCTTCCGGCCCGGCATTGCCCAAAGTGACAACCAACGTCTCCCAACTATCCGGGAGGGAACCGAGCAGGAGTAGCGCTAGAACCTCATTGGCGAGAGGTACCTCTAATGATGTTGCCTGGTGTATTAGCCCCTAGAAGGCATTCATGTGTTCCGCCATGCTGGAGCCATCTTGGTACTGGAGTCTTACTAGCTTCCGGAATACCGAAACCTGATTAACGGCATTTTTGTTTTGAAACATAATGCCGATCTTCTCCCAGAGCTCATGAGCCTTGCTCTCTTCATTGAAGTTGTTGTATAGACTCATGTTGATGAAGCACCGTATGTATTCCGTTGTCTTCATGTGCATCACCTCCCATATCGTGGCGTCGATTTTGTCTGGTCTCTTGTCCCCGAACTGAACCGGCAACCAAAGATCTTTAACCACAAGCATGTCCCTCATCTTCGACTTCCACACCGAATAGTTGGAGCCGGTGAGCTTGAACATGCCTCCCAACGATTCGTCCATTTTCTGTGTCGTTTTGCTCTTATACCACTTTGACAGGAACTACAAGCTCCCGATGAACAACGCTCGGCCACAACCGAGTGTAAAGTCAAACACAGAAAACGGATAATGAACGCACAACAAAAAGGAGAGAAGAGTGCACAGGATGTTTAACGTGGAAAACCCTGAGAGGGAAAAACTACGGGAGTTCACAGACTCCAAACTATCACTATATCACAATGATTACAACAATGAGCTCACGGAGGCAATGACCTCGTGCTCACAATCTTCTCCACAGGCGGCGGTTACAACAGAGGCAACAACCTCTTCCTCTCTCTCTCTCTCTGTACACTGTTACGTGCTCTCTAGTCTTGCGCCAACAGGAATGACAACAACCTATTCATAAGTTTGCCCTAAGTCATATTTATACTAATATGACTTTTCGGCTATTTACAAATATAGCCCCGATGGACTCTCAGAAACATATTTACGAATATGTCCCTTCATCCGGTGAGCACTCCTTACCGGGCCTGCATCATCCGGCGCTTGCCAGGTACTCCTCATCCAGTTCTCATCGGGTCTTCCGTAGCCGGGTACTCCTCATCCGGTTCTCACCGGGTCTTCCGTAGCCGAGTACTTGTCATCCGGTTCACACCGAGTCTTCCGTAGCCGGGTAGTCCACATTCGGTTTACTCATCAGTACTGTTCTTCTCACTTCCCATCCGGAGGAACCTGTTTCCTAACAGAAGCTTGACCTAAACTGGACCTCCGGGTGGCTAGAACACGGGTTAGCTACAACGAGCGAAGGTCCTTGGTAGATGTAGCGACACCGCCTTGTGACTAATTAGGCAAGAAAACACAAGCAAGAGAAAGAGAAAGAGAAAGAGAAGCCGAAACAATAGTAAAACTTCCTTCATTAGGCAAAAGAGAACAAGGTATAAACAGGAAACAATTCATGTACAACAGAGACGAATCAACAGCTTGTAGAAGCCAATCCACCATTGGCAACAAACAACCCTCTCCCCATGCACACCTTCACAATTGTCACATTTCCATTTTCTCGTAGAGTTTCTTGCCGTTCCTGGAAATCTTCACAACAACGAGATGAAAGAAGGTCAACAAGGGTAAGAAACCCAATGTCAAGGCTTGTCTATGATAGATATATTGCTAGGCATTATGCTTTCATGTCTACGGTTATAAAAGATAATGAACCCTCTACTCACTAGGAATTACAACAAGCTATGGAAGAAGAGTACAAAGCCCTTTAAGAAAACAACACTTGGAATCTAGTTCCAAGACAAGAAGGGATGAAGGTAACCAATAACAAGTGGGTATATAAAGTGAAGAAGAATTCTGATGGTTCTATTTCTAGGTATAAAGCAACGCTTATAGCGAAAGGATTCACACAATCCTATGGAGTTGACTATGAAGAAGCATTCAGCCTTGTTGAAAAAACGACCACAATTAAGGCAATCATTGGAGTGGCCACACCTAGAAGGTGGCTAATATATTAATTGGGTGTATAGAATACTTTTCTTAATGGTGACTTGCAAGAGAAAATCTATGTAACTCAACCATTAGGGTTTGATAACTCTAAATATTCAGATTTTGTTTGTAAACTTAGGAAAGCATTGTATAGTTTAACGCAAGATCCTAGGAATGGAATTAAAGTTGGGTGGAGTACTTGAGTAGGTGTGGATACATCTTTCATAATCTAAAGCCATTGACCTCTTTTATCAGAGTAGTTTCACACCCACTTGACTTCATCCATGAGATTGTAAGCTCATTTTGCATGTTCATATCCTCCAAGAGAATTCCCAATTTCTTTTGTTACCTCATGTTGACAATGTGAAGGAATGTTGGAACTTTATGGAAATTAATGGTTGATTGGCATTGTATATCTAGGTGAGTAAACAAGTTTCTAAGCTCAAAGAGAAGTTTAATTACTATTGTCTTGAGAGGATTTAATCTAATTGATGAATCTATGTATTGACACCTTCCTGATCTTATTGACTTTGAAGGAATCCAGAATAGCATGCTCAAAGTTTAGCCAAGATGCATAAACTTCTTTGAGCTCTTTGATATTTTCTTCAAGATTATCTTCACTACTCTTCAAAATGAAGAGTTCATCAATATATCTAGGGTTCTTCTTTGCACCATCTCCATTTTATAGATTTGTAAATATTCAGTGACATCGCCGCCATCAAATTGACCATTTCACTCCAAGAGCCAATTCACTAACATTCCAAGTCTCCTTCATAGCTCTCTAGAACATGGAGAACCCGATTTATATTATTTCTAGACTCTTCATCTTCTGGATAAACTCTCTCAAATGAACAACTTCCCATATGCCACTCTTTGTTGGGTAAAAGCATGCGAGTGGAAACACTATTATAGCTAATTCGCTGCTAAAATGGCCATAGCTATTTAGTTATTTTTTTAGCTAGTTTTTTGTGGGCAAATCATAAGGATAATGTACGAAATTTTATGCTTTATTAGTTAAATGCATGTCATTTTATTTATGAGAATACTAAAAAATTTGAACTTTGGTTTCTAATGTAGTGGAACTTGGGGAACAATGCCCTCATCTAAACTTGACTTGAATGTCACCAAATTCCTGTTAATCTTGAGTTTGAGTTCGAAATCCAAACAGATGGAGTACTTTGAGCATGAATGAAGACGAAGCTCATGCAGCAACACAAAAACTCTGATATCGACATTGCACCTTCAGAGCTACAACACACCACCAGTTCGATCCTCGTCCAGGTATGTATCAGAAGGGCTAAAGACTGGTGTTGAACCGAATGAGTTGTAATGAATGTATATGCACCTATTTATAGATCCTTATGGAGTATTCTAGAATGTTCTAGAATATTTTAGATATTTATGATAATAAATATAATCATGAAATATCAAAAATGTTCTAGAATATTCCAAATATCTTGTTATCACTAAAATATAATTATTATAACTTCACATCATATATGTTATTACAATGGTTAAAGGTTCAACACATAGAACAAGAAGTTGTGGGTTCGACTCCTAATAAGCTAAAATGTATGTTTTCATGACACCTTAATAGCTAATTAGCTATTACTAGTAGCTAGTTAACTATGATCATATTCTGAGGTAGCTAATTAGCTAACTAACTAAGCGTAAAAATCAAAACAAAAGTTGAGATAAATGTAAATACTTGAGGTACATCAAGAAGATGAATGTGATGCTCCTCGTATTGACTCCCAACACGTTTCCTGCATATTTCTTTCTTATTGGGTGAAACACTACTCTCATTAGCAAAATATGGTGATTATATCCTTGATTTCTGATGTTATGGGTGTTAGGAATATGTCCCTCCAGTGGGAAGAGCCAATTGCTCGGAGAGAGCCAACAGTAGAGGAGTCGACTCTGAGAGAATCGACATGGAGAGTTGATCAAGGTCGAAGACACAAGCAACTAGTCGGGCCAACTGGATGGTCGATGACCAGGCCGACTAGTCGGACCGACCCAACAGTCAACAAATGAGTCGGCGGATTAGTAAGACTATTATTATTATTATTAGACAATAATAATCTATGCATTTGTTGTTTCCGCGTGTATTGTGTATTTCCGAGCTAGTTTTTCTCACAGATTTGGAGATTTGATTCTCAACAAATTGGTATCAGAACTTGAGGTGCAAGCATGGAAGGACGTGTGAGCAGTTTCCTAGGTATGATAGTTCTAAACTCATAGAACTATGCAGACTGGAAGATAAAGATGGAGGACCTTCTTATAGTCAAAGACCTGTACGAGCCCATCGACATATCAGAAATACCCACGGGGGTATTAGATTGAGAATGGAAACTTCTTAACAAAAAGGAGGTGGCCACCATCCGATAGTGCGTCGATGTAAGTGTCCTTCAACATGTGGCAAATGACACGAATGCCCAAGAGATGTGGCAGAAGCTGTCAGTTCTATATGAGAGGAAGAACACCCTAAATAAAACCTCATTGATGAGAAAGATCGTACGACTGAAATACAAAGATGGTGAGAGCATCGTCAAACACATAAGCACATTCATGGGGTATGTGAACCAACTTGTTGCAACCAAGTTTACCCTCGAAGATGCAATGCATGCCATCCTGCTATTGTGCACCCTACCGGACAACTGGGAGAATCTAGTGGTGACTCTCAGCACCTCGTATCAAGAAGAGAACTTGTCCCTATAAGTGGTAAAGACAAGCATCTTGAACGAGGAGACTAGAAGGAAGGACAAGGGTGTCCTGGTCTAGTCGGAGTCAAACTTGACTCAACACACCGGCAAAGGAAGGATCCGGCAAAGGAGTCCACCAACGAGAGAAAAGTCTCAAGCTAGGTTGAAGTCCAGAGGTAAGCTAACATGCTTTTATTGTGGAAAACCTAGACACTTCCAGAAGGACAAGAGTGTCGGAAATAATGTCGAACCCAGGAAGATTCCTAATGAAAAGAACACTTCATCCATTGCTACGAGCAATGAAGGACTCTTGTTCATTTGTGAACAAGCAAGTCCAAACCTGGCAAGCGAAGAATGCACTTAGGTGATCGACTCCGGTGCATCTTTCCACATCACTCTGTCGAGAGAGTATTTCTCGGCTTACATAGCTGAGGACCATGGCTATGTAAAGATTGGTGATAATGGGGAGTGCAAGTTAGCCGGAGTCGAAAGTGTCTGTTTAACGATGTCGAAAGGGTGTCGACTGACTCTGAAGGATGTTTGACACGTCCCCGATATTAGATTGAATCTGATATCGATTGGAAAGATGGACGACGAAGGCTTTGGTGATAGCTTTTGTAATGGCAAGTGGAAGTTCTGTCGAGGAAACCTCATAGTGGCCCGAGCATAGAAAGAAGGCACATTGTATATGATGCATGCCCGACTGTGCAAGTCAAAAGTGAATGTGGCAGCAGACTCAACAGAAGAGATATGGCACAAGAGATTAGGCCATATGTGTGAGAAGGGGTGCATCTGTTAGCCGACCAGAAACTTCTGCCAGAAGTAAAGGGAGTGCACCTGGAGAAGTGTGTCGATTGCTTAGTTGGAAAGCAGAACAGAATGACACTCCACTCAAGAACACCAAGAAGAAGAGAAGTGCCACTGGAACTAGTACACACGGATGTGTGCTATGTAGATGCTCCATCGCATCGAGGCGGACAATACTTTGTGACCTTCATTGATGCCTACAGTTGGAAGTTGTGGGCTTTCGTACTAAAGTCAAAAGATCAAGTATTGTTGTATTTCAAGGAGTTCCAGGCAAGAGCCGAATGATAGTCGAATATAGAGGGCAATTTGAGGAATACTGCAAGGCTCAAGGTATTTGATTCGAATACACAGTGCCGAAGACCCCTGAGTTGAACGGGCTTGCAGAGAGGATGAATCGAACAATCATGGGGAGAGTAAGGAGCATCCTCTCTCACGCTAAATTGCCGAAATCATATTGGGCTGAGGCGATGCACACAACGGTTTACCTGATCAACAGATCTCCCTCAATGCCATTGAAGGGTGATGTCCCACAGAGGGTGTGGATAGGAAAGGATGTCTCCTACCAACACCTGAGGGTGTTTTGATGTCTGGCATATATGCATGTGGCTAAGGATCAAAGGTTCGAAGCTCGATAGTAAGTCAAAACCATGCATATTCATGGGATACTCGGAAGATGAGTTCGGCTATAGGCTATGGGACCTAGTTGACAAGAAGGTAGTGAGGAGTCGGGACGTATTCTTCTAGGAAGACACAACGATAGGGGACTGGAATCAACAGAAGTCGAAATTGACTACCCAGTCAATCTCCACTACTATGGGCTTGAGGCCAAGTGAATTGACACAGTTGGCAGTTCGAAGACAACCATTCAGCACAACCGAATACGAGTCAGTCGACTTGGAGAGTCTGACCGACTATGAGTCAGAGTCGGGAGTGGCTAAGGATCAGAGGTCGAAGCTCGATAGTAAGTCAAAACCATGCATATTCATGGGATACTCGGAAGATGAGTTCGGCTATAGGCTATGGGACCTAGTTGACAAGAAGGTAGTGAGGAGTCAGGACGTAGTCTTCTAGGAAGACACGACGATAGGGGACTGGAAGCAATAGAAGTCGGAATCGCCTACCCAATCAACCTCCAGTACTATGGACTTGAGGCCAAGTGAACCGACACAGTTGGTAGTTCAGAGATAGCCAGTCGGCACGGCCGAATACGAGTCAGTCGACTCGGAGAGTCCGACCGACTATGAGTCAAAGTCGGCAGTGGCTAAGGATCAGAGGTTGAAGCTTGATAGTAAGTCGAAACCATGCATATTCATGGGATACTTGGAAGATGAGTTCGGTTATAGGCTATGGGACCTAGTCGACAAGAAGGTAGTGAGGAGTCGGGACGCAGTCTTCTTGGAAGACAAGAAGATAGAGGACTAGAAGCAATAGAAATCGGAATCGACTACCCAATCAACCTCCAGTACTATGGACTTGAGGCCAAGTGAACCAACACAGTCGGTTGTTCAGAGACAGCCAGTCGGCACAGCCAAATCCAAGTTTGAAACAAGCTTGTATGGTCTGAAACAAGCTCCACGCCAGTGGTACAAGTAGTTTGAATCCTTCATGGTGGAACATGGGTTCCAGAACACACAAGCTTATCACTGTGTGTTCGACAAAAGGTACAATGAAGGAGACTTCTTGATTCTCTTATTATATGTAGATGACATGTTGGTAGTCGGTCAAGATACAAAGAAGATCAGAAGCTTGAAGAAAGCTCTAGGAAAATCGTTTGCCATGAAAGATCTTGGACTGGCTAAATAGATCTTGGGGATGCACATAGTTCGGGACAGAACTAAGAAAGTGTTGTGGTTGTCCCAAGAGAAATACGTGACTAAGATCCTAGAAAGATTCAACATGTCGGAATCAAAGCCGGTTGGTTCTGTGTTACCAATTAATTGAAAATTAAATGCCAAGCAATGCTCAAGAGGGGAGAAAGAAAAGGCTGAGATGAAGAAAGTACCATACGCCTTAGCCTTCGGTAGTTTAATGTACGCTATGGTCTACACGAGACCAGACATAACATTTGTTGTGGGAACAATAAGCCGATATATGAGTAATCCAAGTCGAGAACACTGGGCATCAGTGAAGTGGATACTGTTGGGAATATGTCCCTCCAATGGGAGGATGATCTGATTGTTCGGAAAGCCGATAGTCGAAGAGTCGAAAAACAGGAGCTGAGTTGATGAGGGACTCGGCCGAGGCCGAAATCGGAATCGTGTATATAGCCAACCCGGGAGACTATATTTGTAAATAGTCTGAATGAGCGCCCCATGAGGGTTACGTATGTAATTAACCAGAAAGTTGTGCAAGTACATATGCAACTAGGGCAAACTTTTAGTTTGTGTGTTAGTGAGACGAACAAAGAAAGAGAGAGACAGAAACAGAGAGTGTATGCGTGAGCCGCGCCATAGCTGTGTGAGTAACAACAGACGCGAAGAGCCCTGTGGGCTGATACACTCGACAGAGTGTTGTATTCCTCTCGGTGTTGTATATCCACTTTGTATAGTGAAGAAATCTGTTCACCCATGGTTTTCCCCGTTTTAGGGTTTCCACGTAAATCTTTGTGCACTGTTGTTGTTTATCTTGTCTTTTTGGCATTTCTGTAATTCGTATTTCAACATTCTTTGTTCATTGTGATTTATATTCTGCAATGATTTCTCAACAGATACTCAGGTACTTAAAAGGCACCTCGGGTGTGTGCCTTAATTATGGTGTCAGAGAACTTATGCTTGAAAGGTTTACTGACTCGGACATGTTGGGGGATTTAGACTCAAGCTGGTCCACACCAGGGTACGTGATGACCTATGCAGGGGGAGCAGTGTCGTGGTAGTCACGATCGCAGAAGTTTGTGGCCTTGTCAACCATAGAGGCAGAGTACATGGTAGTGGTAGAGGTCGACAAAGAGCTTATTTGGATGAGAAATTTTCTCAGCGAGTTGGGGATGAAGCAAAGGGAGTTCTTGCTTCCTTGTGACAGCCAAAGTGCCATACACCTCACCAAGAACGTTGCATATCACTCTAGGACTAAGCATATACAGAGAAGGTATCACTAGTTGAGGGAGAAAGTCGAAGAAGGAGAGTTTACCCTTGTGAAGATCTATACTAACGACAATGGATCCGACATGCTGACAAAGAACTTACCGGTGGACAAACTCAGAGTCTGTCGATAGAGGACATGAATAATGGACTCCTCCCCACTGGAGTGAAGGGGGAGTTTGTTAGGAATATGTCCCTCCAGTGGGAGGAGCTGACTGCTCGGAGATAGCCGAGAGTCGAGGAGTCGACTCTAAAAGAGTCAAAATGGAGAGTTGATCGAGGTCGAAGACACTACCGTCTAGTCCATGATTCGAAATAGCCCATTTTGTGTATTATTGAATAGCCCATTCTAAATAAGTCGATTGATTAATAAGACTATTATTATTATTATTAGACAATAATAATGGCCATGATTCTAAACAGCCCATTTTGTGTATCAATATAAATACACCTAGGGCAAACATGAGAAGTGGGTTGAACTGTATAGTGTGTGTGCCTCTATTGGTGCTAGCGATAGAAAAGAGAGTGTGAGGGAGAGAGAGAGAGCGGTGCCATAGTTGAGTAAGGTTTGACGCAAAGGGCCCTGTGTGGCTGATACACTCTGAGTAGAGACTATTGTATTCTGATTTCACTTTGTATTCTCTATGTATAGTGGAATCTCTGTTCCCGTGGTTTTACCCGTTTTAGGATTTCCACGTAAATCACCATGTACTGTGCATTTGTTGTTTCCGCATGTATTTTGTATTTCCGAGTTAGTTTTTCTCACAGATTTGAAGATTCGATTCTCAACAATGGGTGTCATTGGCTTACATCTTGTTGTTAGCTTTAGCAAACTAGTTCCTTCACCACTTAAATTATCCGGCTCATTGTACTGCACACTGTTTTTCTACTAACACCAATTACCTTAGATAGTACATTGATGTTAAGATCGTCAACATCACTATTAAGTAACATCATTAGACTAGACCTTTTTAAGACAAGATCGTCTTTGACTTGCTCATGGATACAAAACTATTACGGAGATTATTTACTAGTACAGATGTTATGTTTGCATTGAGACCATCACAAGCAATTAACTCTTTTATCGATGGATCATTTAATATTCCATAAAGTACTATCTTCTTTCTTCATTGCTGATGTGCTTGGTCTAAACATTGAAATAGTCTACAACCTTTCTCTCTATGATAGTAGTCTCATTACTTCCATTCTCAGTGGTATTCACACCTATATCGCAACGGTCAATGTTATCCTTACCTTTAGTGAATGTGGCTTTCATATCCTTCAACAATTGACGATGTTTCCTTTTTATTTCTCCCGAATACTTTCGTATCGCTTGTTGTGCCTTGATCGCGCCATCCCTATCCTAATGATCCATGAAGGGTATTTGTAAACACCCTCCTTCCCCTTCCATTTGTCTTGACATATTCATTAGTAAATTTCCACAAAAAAAGACATGTAGCTAGTTATTAAACCACATGCAAACCGGTTATTCACAGGAGCAATCCCACCGTTGGTAAGTTTATGTTTGTTGCAGTGGAGTGAAAGTTACTCAACCACCGTCGGGCACGAGCTAAGATGACTATGGGCAACAACAATACATAAAATTATTCCGCAATATGTTGGGATTTCGGTCCCTCCGGATGGGATGTCCGGAGATGAATGACGGCAATCCCGGTTACGGTTACGATCCCGGCTACGGAGCCGGATGATGAAGACCCCGGCTACGGAGCCGGATGATGAATGTACCCGGAGCGAGATCCGGATGCGGGGACATATTTGTGAATATGTTTGCCAAGGGCCCTTGAGGCTATATTTGTAAATAGCCCGAAAGCCATATGTGTATAAATATGACTTAGGGCAAACAGTTTTGTGGTTGCTCATTTTTCTGTTTTTCAGTTAGAGAAAGCTAAGTGAGAGCAGCCGAGAGAGAGAGAGAGAGAGAGAGAGACGAAGAGGTCGTTGCCTCTGTGTATTACCGCCGCATGTGGCGAAGACAGTGAGCTCAAGGTTGTTGCCTTGTAGCTTCACCATTGTACATCTCTGTTTATAGTGTTAGTTGGAGTTTACATCCCGTGTACTCTTCTCTCTATTGTCTTCGTGCATTTTGTATTTCCTGTTTTCTGTGAGTTGATCCTATTCCTCGGTCGTGGCCGAGCACTGTTTTCAACAAAGTGGTATCAGAGCAACGGTAACACAGAAAATGGAAGGCGGCGGTAGTGGGCCTCCGGGCATGATGGTGTTGAACTCACAGAACTACGCCGACTGGAAGATAAAGATGGAAGACCTTCTCATCGTCCGAGACCTGTATGAACCGATCGACAATGCCGAGATACCCAAGGGGGTAATAGAGTCGGAGTGGAAGCTCCTGAACCGGAAAGCCGTAGCGACGATCCGGCAATATGTCGATGTAAGCGTTCTACAACATGTGGCGAACGACACCAACGCATATGAGATGTGGAAGAAGCTGTCGGGCCTCTATGAGAGGAAGAATGCGTTGAACCGGACCTCCCTGATGAGGAAGATAGTGAACCTCAAGTACCGGGACGGCGAGAATATGGTGGAACACGTGAGCACGTTCATGGGATTCGTGAACCAGCTTGCGGCGATCAAGTTCCCGTTGGAGGATGCAATGCAAGCCATCATTCTGATGTGTACATTGCCGAAAAGCTGGGAGAACTTGGTGGTGACTCTCAGCACCTCCTGCACCGAAGATAACTTGTCTCTACAAACGGTAAAGACAAGCATTTTGAACGAAGAAGCGCGTCGGAGAGATAAAGAACCGGTTTCCGATCCGAAGATGCTGCTTACCGAATCGGATCGGGGAAGACAATGGAACCGGAGTCCGCAAAGACGGGAGAAGTCGGGGACCCGGTCGCAGTCAAGAGGAAGGCCCACATGCTTCCACTGTGGGAAGCCGGGGCACTTCCGGAAGAATTGTTGGCATTACCGAAAGGACAACGGAGCCGACGACACCGATTCGAAGAAGTCACCGGAGAGAAACGGTGCATACCGGGGAGCCACGGACCGGAGAGGTCCGGATCGGCGAGGGCAGGACCGGAAAGGAACGACGGCACTCGCGGCAAGTGAAGAAGAGATAATGCTCATTACCGAAGAGAGGGAGCTGAACCTTGCCGGTGTAGAGATGACCTAGGTGGTCGATTCCGGAGCGTCGTTCCACCTGACCCCGGAGAAGAAATACTTCTCATCCTACACAGCCGGTGAGCACGGCTGTGTCCGGATGGGAAATGAAGGCACATGCCGGATTGCCGGCATAGGAGACGTGTGGCTGATGACATCAACCGGATGCAAGATGCTGCTGAAGGATGTTCGACACGTTCCGGAGGTCCGATTGAACCTGATTTCGGCCGGGAGGCTAGACGATGAAGGCTACACGGGTAGCATCCGGAACGGTGTCATGAAGTTCAGCAAAGGGAGCCTGATAGTGGCTCGGGCCCGGAAGGTCAACACACTGTACCTGATGAATTCCCGGCTATGTCCGGAGGAGCTAAACGTGGCAGCCGATACTGCCGGTGAGCTGTGGCACAAGAGACTGTGTCACATGAGTGAGAAGGGGATGAAGAGGCTTGCAGAAGACAACCTTATTCCAGTGAAGCATGTGCACCTGGAGAAGTGCACCGATTGCCTGGCCGGTAAACAGAACCGAACCTCCTTCCACTCAAGGCCACCGACGAGACGTAGTGTACCATTGGAGTTGGTACACACTGATGTGTGTCAGGTAGAAACGAAGTCACATGGCGGAGCCCAGTACTTCGTAACATTCATAGATGACCATAGCCGGAAGCTGTGGACGGCACCGTTGAAGACAAAGGACCAAGTATTGTCCGTCTTCAAAGAACTCCACGCGAGAGTGGAAAGGGAATCCGGCAAGGAGCTGAAAGCGATACGAGCGGATAACGGAGGGGAATACCGGGGGCAGTTCGAGGAGTACTGTCGCTTGAAGGGAATCCGGCTCGAGTTTACTGTGCCGAAGACGCCGGAACTGAACGGGCTGGCCGAGAGGATGAACCGGACCATAATGGAGAGGGTCCGGAGTATGCTGGCGCATGCGAAATTACCCAAGGGGTTTTGGGCTGAGGCAATGTCGACGGCGACATACGTGATAAACAGATCACCCTCAGTACCTTTGGACGGAGACACGCCGCAGAGAGTGTGGACCGGTAGGAAAGTATCCTACCGGCATCTGAAGGTGTTCGGGTGTCTCGCATACGTGCATGTGGCAAAGGACCGGAGAGGAAAGTTAGATCCAAAGACCCGGCCATGCATATTCCTCGGTTACGGCGACGACGAGTTCGGCTACCGAGTATGGGACCCGGTCGACAAAAAGATATTCCGGAGTCGTGATATCATCTTCATGGAGGACAAGACACTCGCCGACTGGGAGTCGGAGAAGAAGATGAAGAGCTCCAAGTCGACCGGTGAGGATCAACTCTACGAGGAGCAGTCCCGACCGGCAAGGGACCGGTTAGCACTCGAGGATCCGGCCGAAGACGGTGAAGAAACAGAACCGGCCGAGGAAGATGAAACTGATACCGGAACCGGCCCCGATCCCGAAATGGATTCAGATGAAGAGGAAACGGAGGAGCCGGTTACCGAAGCTCCGGAACGGAGATACCCTCTAAGAGAGAGAAGGGCCCCCCGGAGATTTCCGGAACCAGAGCACGTGCTGCTAACCGACGAGGGGGAGCCGGAGAGTTTTGAAGAAGCAAAGCTTGACACCCATAGCCGCAAGTGGTTAAGTGCCATGCAGGAGGAGATGGATTCCCTGCATGAGAACCACACATATGAACTTGTGGAGTTGCCGAAAGGAAAGCGGGCACTTCGAAACAAGTGGGTGTTCAAGCTGAAACCGGGAGATGCCGAAAACCCCCCGAGATACAAAGCCAGGATCGTGGTGAAGGGGTTCCAGCAGAAGAAGGGCGTCGACTTCGACGAGATATTTGCCCCGGTAGTGAAGATGACCTCCATCCGGACGGTGTTGAGCATAGCGGCAAGCATGGACCTCGAGGTAGAACAGATGGACGTGAAGACGGCATTCCTTCACGGTGACCTCGAAGAAGAGATCTACATGCAGCAACCGGAAGGATTCGAGAAGAAAGGGAAGGAGCACCTGGTATGCCGGTTGAAGAAGAGCCTTTACGGACTGAAGCAGGCTCCCCGGCAATGGTACCGGAAGTTCGACTCTTTCATGACCGACAAAGGGTACCACAAAACGCAGTCCGATCACTGCGTGTTTGTGAAGAAGTTCGAAGGAGGAGACTTTCTAATACTCCTCCTGTATGTGGACGACATGTTGATCGTCGGACGGGACCAGGGCAAGATACGGATGCTGAAGAAAGCGCTTCACCGAACCTTCTCAATGAAGGACCTGGGTCCGGCGAGGCAAATACTAGGGATGCACATCATCCGGGACCGGAAAAAGAAGCAGTTGTGGCTGTCACAGGAGAAGTACGTGACAAAGGTGCTTCACCGGTTCAACATGTCGGAAGCAAGACCGGTCGGGTCAACCCTCCCGGCAAACTGCAAGCTGTCCAGCAAGCAAAGCCCCAAGACAAAGGCTGAGAAGGAGGACATGATGAAAGTACCATATGCCTCTGCCGTCGGAAGCTTGATGTACGCAATGGTGTGTACAAGACCGGACATAGGATATGCAGTCGGAGTGGTGAGCCGGTACATGAGCAATCCCGGCAAAGACCACTGGAACGCGGCCAAGTGGATACTCCGATACCTGAAGGGCACGGCCAACGTATGCCTCCGATTCGGCTCCGGTAAGCCCGAACTCGACGGCTTTACCGATTCGGATATGTCGGTTGATGCAGATACCAGCCGGTCCACATCAGGGTATGTGATGACGTATGCAGGGGGAGCTGTTTCGTGGCAGTCGAGGCTGCAGAAGACGGTTGCGTTGTCAACCACGGAGGCGGAGTACATGGCGGCTGTTGAAGCCGGCAAGGAAATAATATGGATGAAGGACTTCATTAGAGAGCTCGGTATCCGGCAGGAGGAGTACCGACTCTACTGCGACAGTCAGAGTGCCATCCACCTTGCGAAGAATGCGGCCTATCACTCCCGGACGAAGCACATCCAGCGTAGATACCACTGGATCCGGGAAAGGATAGAAGACAAGGAGTTCGTGCTGACGAAGATCCACACGGACGAGAACGGGTCGGATATGCTGACCAAGGTACTCACACCCGACAAGCTGGAACCATGCCGGAAGAGGATCGGATTGGAGAGACATCCCATGCCGAAGTGAAGGGGGAGTTTGTTGGGATTTCGGTCCCTCCGGATGGGATGTCCGGAGATGAATGACGGCAATCCCGGTTACGGTTACGGTCCCGGCTACGGAGCCGGATGATGAAGACCCCGGCTACGGAGCCAGATGATGAATGTACCCGGAGCGAGATCCGGATGCGGGTACATATTTGTGAATATGTTTGCCAAGGGCCCTTGAGGCTATATTTGTAAATAGCCCGAAAGCCATATGTGTATAAATATGACTTAGGGCAAACAGTTTTGTGGTTGCTCATTTTTCTGTTTTTCAGTTAGAGAAAGCTAAGTGAGAGCAGCCGAGAGAGAGAGAGAGAGAGAGAGACGAAGAGGTCGTTGCCTCTGTGTATTACCGCCGCATGTGGCGAAGACAGTGAGCTCAAGGTTGTTGCCTTGTAGCTTCACCATTGTACATCTCTGTTTATAGTGTTAGTTGGAGTTTACATCCCGTGTACTCTTCTCTCTATTGTCTTCGTGCATTTTGTATTTCCTGTTTTCTGTGAGTTGATCCTATTCCTCGGTCGTGGCCGAGCACTGTTTTCAACACAATACACAAGATTATACACAACAACAGACGGAACATTTATTGCAATCTAGGACCGAACAATGGCGGCAACTGAGCGTAGAATGACGGCAATGGAGGAGTGAACTCCATTGGATCAAACAGTGGTGGCAATCCAGGACCAAACAATGGCGGCAATTGAGTGTAGAATGCTGGCAATGGAGGAGTGAAATCCGTTAGATCGAACAGTGGCAGATGATGCTTGGAACGCACAGTGGCGGCAATTGAGTGTAGAATGGCAACATTGGAGGAGGAGTGAACCCTGTCGAATCAAACAATGGCAACAATCCACGACCGAACAATAGCGGCAACTGAGTGTAGAATGGTGGCAATGGAGGAGTGAACTCAATAGGAGTGAACAATGGCAGATTATGCTTGGACCGAACACTGGCAGCAACTAAGTGTAGAATGGCGACAATGGAGTAGTGAAATCCGTTGGATCGAATAGTGGTAGATGATGCTTGGAACACATAGTGGTGGCAATTGAGTGTAGAATGGTGGCAGTGGAGGAGTGACCTCCGTTGGATCGAACAGTGCCAAAAATCCACGACCGAACAGTAGCGACAACTACGTGTAGAATGACGGCAACGGAGGAGTGAACTCGATAGGAGCAAACAATGGTAGATAATGCTTGGACTGAACAGTGGCGACAGCTGAGTGTAGAATGGTGGCAATGGAGGAGAGAAATCCCTTGGATCGAACAATGGCAGATGATGCTTGGACCGCATAGTGGCAACAACTAAGTGTAAAATGGCGGCAATGGAGGAGTGGACTCAAAAGGGTTTAGGAACAGTGGCAGTAATCTAAGCCTGAATAGTCACAAAGTGATGGCCAATGTGATGTGGCAATGGATCATGGATAATGGACCTAGGAATTCGGTATATAATTTATAGTGCACATATCCATTTATGATGCACATTTATGGTGCTCATTTATATAATTAAAACATTCTAATGTTTTCATTCATGGTGCAGATATAGTGACTATTTATCATTGGTAGCATTTTGCATAGCTAATTAGCTATCTCAAGGACATAGCTAATTGTTACCAATCACATGCTTTCACCTATAGGGTCCTTATTTGTACCATCTCCATTTTATAGATTTGTAAATATTCAATGACATCGCCGCCATCAAATTGACTATTTCACTCCAAGAGCCAATTCACTAACATTCCAATCTCCTTCATAGCTCTTTAGAACATGGAGAACACGATTTATATTATTTCTAGACTCTTCATCTTCCGACTACCCATTCATGTCATGTTCAAACTACAAGATGTGAATGGGTGTATTTACAAACTCTCTCAAACGAACAACTTCCCACATGCCACTCTTTGTTGGGTAAAAGCTTTGTGATTCATATTGACCGCTCCGCTCTACAAGTGAGCTCTTGAAATGAACAAAATCACAAAGTTATCAATGGATTGCAACGATCGGGGATCAATATATCAAGAAATGTTTCTTGGAAGATTAGTTCATGAATTAAATCAAACCAATCCATAAACGAGGGGATAAAAACTTTGGTAGTCAAATATTGAACTATCATGATTAGCTCAAGTTGTAGAATGTCAAGCATCGAGTATGATTCTTGTGTACCGGAAGAGATGTGTGTTATGTGTAAGTGTGAGAGGAATTAGAGGAGAGAAGAGAGAACACAAGATAGATAGAAAAAGGAATACTCAAGAAGGTGTATATTCACAAGTAGAATAGCAAATACAAAATGTAGCATTACAAGGAGTCACAACCGACTTAATATGAAGTATGGGGAGGGTGCTTTATATATAGTCACCCTCTCTCTTCATTAACTAACTACAACAACCACTCTCTCTTGGGGAATGTGAAGACTCATATTCATGGGTAGTATGTAACTCATTAGTTATGTGTCATAGAATATGATTCTATGACACATAGTTAATGTGTAGAGAGTAGTGGTGTGACTCTTGGCCTTTGAGTAATCATAGAATCTCAAAAGTTGTGTTCGCACGTTGCACTATGTTGAGCTTGATTTTCAACACGCCCCATCAAGTTCAACTCGGGTTGGTTCCTTTCGATTGATGTCCGTTGGGGCTGGTATCCAGTTCGGACGATCTCTGGTGTCCGCTTTAGCTCGTACCCGATTCGGACGGTATCCGGTTCTCACTTGTACTCCTCGTCAAGCTTGGCAAGTCATGGATCGTCAATCCAAGATCTGGTATGAATTGCCGAAGCTTGTCAACTCCTAGGGCCTTGGTGAAGATGTCGGTTTTCTGAAGATTCGTGTTGATGTGTAGAAGATCGACATCTCCAGCTTGAACACGCTCTCGAAAGAAGTGGTAATGCACTTCGATATGCTTTGTGCGTGCATGGAACTTTGGGTTCCAAGCCAGATATATACTGCTCATGTTGTCGCAGTAAATGGGAGTTGGGTCCTTGATGGGAACGCCTAGATTCTTCAAAATCCTCTTGAGCCATACAGCTTCACAAGCAGCTACGGTTGCGCCCATGTATTCGGCCTCCGTACTCGAAAGAGCTACGGTTGGTTGCTTCTTGTTACTCCACAAAATTGCAATGCTGCCAAGAGAGAAGAAAAAACGAGAGGTTGATCGTCGATCGGCTTTGTATCCGGCCGAGTCGGCATCCGTGTACCCTTCGAGATGAATTGGTGTGGCCCATGCGTAAAGGATGCCATAATCCATTGTGCCGCTCACGTATCGTAATACTCACTTAGTGCAATCGAAATGGATATCTCATGGAGTTTGCATGAATTGACTAAGGATACTGACTGGATAGTTGAGGTCGGGTCGCGTGATCGTGAGATAGATGAGGCTTTCGATCAGTTGTCAATATTGAGTCAGCTCGCACTCGTCTGTGTCGGAGTTGGCATCTAGTTTGAGGTTTCGATCGAGTGTCATCCCGAACTTGTATAATAATTTGAGAATGTAGTGCCGTTGAGATATCATAATGCGGTTCGGAATCCGAATTACTTCGATGCCTAGGAAGTAATGGAGTTCCTTCATGTTCGTCATCTCGAATTTGTTGGAGAGGAGGGATTTCACCTTGTTGATGTTGACTAAACTTTCTCCTCCAATGACCAGATCATCCACGTATAGATTGATGACAATCGAGCTTCTAGAGTCGTTTCGTACGTAGAGGGAGTTGTCAGATTTCGACATTCGAAAGCCGATTTGATGAAGATATTGCGTAATCTTCGAATGCCAAGCATGCAGTGCTTGCTTGAGGCCGTAGAGAGGCTTTTTGAATTGGCATACGACTTTCGGATGAATGTTGGATTCGAAGCCGGGTGGTTGTACCATGTACACCTCCTCTTCTAATTTTCCTTGAAGAAAGGCGTTCTTCACGTCCATTTGGTGGAGGTGCCACCCTTTCGTCGTTACGAGTGCAATCACGGTCCGCACAGTCTTCATCTTTGCCACCGGGGCAAATGTCTCTTCGTAGTCGACTCCATACATTTGTGTGTATCCTTTTGCTATGAGTCGAGCATTATACTTCACCTTGTAGATCCATCTGCAACCAATCGCCTTCTTGTGTGGTGAGTGGGGGACAAGATCCCATGTCTTGTTTTTGGAGAGTGCTTGCATCTCCTCAATTCATCACTTCAACCCATCTGGGGTCCTTCGCTGCTTCGGAAAACGTTTCTGGCTCCCGTATTGTCGCTACCTTCATCATAAAGGCGTAATGGTACGCCATATAATCGTTGTAGCCGAATCGGTTTACGGGGTTCTTTTCACGAGTGGATTGGAGGAGCTTCTCGTTCGTTGATACTAAGGCTTTCTTCGCTCCATTTGTCCGGATGTCAATGCGTTCGAACTCACTATCGAGGGAGTGAGTAGATTCGTTACCGTCGAAGTGATCGTTGTCATACTCCGGCATTTTCGCCTTCCCTTTGTCCAGCTTCAGACTCGGCCGAGATGTGCTATAATCGCTCGAAGGCTCTTGTGGCCCACTAAGACTTGTCGTAATCAGGCTTTCTTCGAACATGTGTGTGAGCCGATCTTCGGTTTCTATCTCTATTTCGGCGAATTCCGGGTCGAGCGGAATCAGAGTCGAAGTTGTCTCTGGTGTGTACTAGGATGTGGACTCGTCAAAAACGACGTCTCGACTTACTCAAGATTTTCGAGTTCAAGGGTTATAGTACTTGTACCCCTTTTGCTCCAATGAGCATCCTACGAGGATACATTTCTCAGACTTCGGGTCGAGCTTTTGTCACTTCTCGTCAGGGATGTGCACGTACGCAATGGAGCCGAATATCTGAACATGTGATAGGTCCGGCTTGTTTCTGAAAAACTTCTCATGCGGAGTAAGTTCTTGCACACCCGATGTCATACACCGATTCATGAGGTATACGGCCGTGTTAGCCGCTTCTGCCCAATACGACTTCGGTAGGTGCTTTTCATGTTAGGAGACAGGTCCCTCCGGATGGGAAGAGAGAAGAACAGTGCCGATGAACAAACTCGGCCGAGGCCGATAGACCAAGGCCGAAACCGGATGAGGAGTACCGGGCTACAGAGAGCCGGATGGTGTAGACCCGGTGAGAACCGGATGAGGAGTACCCGGCTACGAAGAGCCGGATGGTGCAGACCCGGTGAGAACCGGATGAGGAGTACCCAGCTACGGAGAGCCGGATGGTGCAAACCTGGTGAGGAATGCTCATTGGATGAAGAGACATATTCGTAAATATGTTTCTGAGAGTCCATCGAGGCTATATTTGTAAATAGCCGAAAAGTCATATTAGTATAAATATGACTTAGGGCAAACTTTTTTAGTTACTGTTGTTGTCATTCTTGTTGGTGCAAGAAAAGAGAGAGCGTGCAACCGTGTACAGAGAAAGAGAGAACGAGGTCATTGCCTCTGTTGTAACCGCCGCCTGTGGCGAAGATCGTGAGCACGAGGTCGTTGCCTTCGTGAACTCACTGTTGTACATTCTAACATAGTGATAGTTTGCAGCCTGTGGGCAGCCGTGGTCTTTTCTTCCCTAGGTTGGGGTTTTCCACGTTAAACATCCTGTGTACATTTTCCTCTCCTTTGTGTCGTGTGTCTTCGGCTTCCCATTTTCTGTGTATGATTCTCAGCTCGGTTGTGGCCGAGCTTTGCGCATAAGGAGCCTTGAGTTCCCATCAAGTGGTATCAGAGCGAAACGACACAGGAAATGGACGATTCGTTGGGAGGCATGTTCAAGCTCACCGGCTCCAACTATTCGGTATGGAAGTCGAAGATGAGGGACATGCTCGTAGTTAAAGATCTTTGGTTGCCGGTTCAGTTTGGGGACAAGAGACCGGACAAAATTGACGCCACGATATGGGAGGTAATGCACATGAAGACAACAGCGTACATACGGTGCTTCATCGACATGAGCATATACAACAACTTCAATGAAGAGAGCAAGGCTCATGAGCTCTGGGAGAAGATCGGCATTATGTTTCAAAACAAAAATGCCGTTAATCAGGTTTTAGTATTCCGGAAGCTAGTAAGACTCCGGTACCAAGATGGCTCCAGCATGGCGGAGCACATGAATGCCTTCCAGGGGCTGATCCACCAAGCAACATCATTGGAAGTACCTCTCGCCGATGAGGTACTAGCGCTACTCCTGCTCGGCTCCCTCCCGGATAGCTGGGAGATGTTGGTTGTCACTTTGGGCAACGCCGGGCCGGAAGGGAAACGGTTATCTCTGGCAAGAGTGAAGTCGAGCTTGCTAGATGAGGAGGCGCGTCGGAAAGATAAGGATATGAGCTCCGACTCCAAAGCGCTCCTTACCGAATCGGAATGCAGAAGACAAAGAAACTGTAGTCCCCAGAACCGGGAAAAGTCGGGGACACGGTCGAAGTCAAAGGGGAGACCTACTTGCTTCTATTGCGGCAAGCCGGGACACTTCCAGAAGAACTGTCGGCATTTCCGGAAAGACAAGGAAACCGACGGTACCGATTCGAAGCGGACACCGAACCGGAACGGTAAAGACCGGAGGGGGCCGGACCGGAAGGGAACGACGGCAATCGCAGCAAGTGAAGAAGAGTTGATGCTCATCACCGAGGAGAGTAAGAAAAACCTTGCCGGCGACGAGATGACCTGGGTGGTAGACTCTGGAGCGTCGTTCCACCTTACCCCGAACAGGAAATGCTTCTCATCCTACTCAGCCAGTGATCACGGCTGTGTCCGGATGGGGAACGAAGGTACATGCCGAATTGTCGGCATAGGAGACCTGTGGCTGACAACACCAACCGGATGCAAGTTGTTGCTGAAAGATGTCCGACACATTCCGAAGGTTCGTCTGAACCTGATATCAGCCGGTCGGCTAGATGATGAAGGCTACAAGTGTAGCATCCGGAACGATGTCATGAAGTTTAGCAAAGGGAGCCTGATTGTGGCTCGGGCCCGGAATGTCCGGTTATGCCCGGAAGAAGTGAACGTGGCATCCGACACTGCCGGTGAGCTGTGGCACAAGAGGCTGTGTCATATGAGCGAGAAGGGGATGAAGAGGCTTGAAAACAACAACCTCATTCCAGTGAAGAACGTGCACTTGGAGAAGTGCACTGATTGTCTGGCCGGTAAGCAAAACCGGACTTCCTTCCGACCAAGGCCACCGATGAGACGTAATGCACCACTGGAGTTGGTGCATACGGATGTGTGTCAAGTAGACACGAAGTCACATGTCGGAGCACAGTACTTCGTGACGTTCATAGATGACCACAGCTGGAAGTTGTGGGCCACACCATTGAAGACAAAGGATCAGGTGCTATCCGTCTTCAAAGAGCTCCACGCGAGAGTGGAAAGAGAAACCGGCCGGAAGCTGAAGGCAGTTCGAGCAGATAACGGAGGAGAATACCGGGGGCAGTTCGAGGAGTACTGCCGCTCGAAGGGAATCCGGCTCGAATTTACCGTGCCGAAGACGCCGGAACTAAACAGGCTGGCCGAGAGGATGAACCGGACCATAATGGAGAGGGTCCGGAGTATGCTAGCGCATACAAAACTACCCAAGAAGTTTTGGGCTTAGGTACTGTTGACAGCGCCATACGTGATAAACAGATCACCCTCAGTACCCTTGGACGGAGACACGCCACAGAGAGTCTGGACCGGTAAGGAAGTGTCCTACCGGCATCTGAAGGTGTTCGGGTGTCTCGCGTACGTGCATGTAGCTAAGGACCGGAGAGGAAAGTTAGATCCAAAGACCCGGCCATGCATATTCCTCGGTTACGGCGACGATGAGTTTGGCTACCGAGTGTGGGACCCGATTGACAAGAAGGTATTCCGGAGTCGAGATATTATCTTCATGGAGGACAAGACGCTCGCCGACTGGGAGTCGGAGAAGAAGATAATGAACTCCGAGTCGACCGGTAAGGATAGATTCTACGATGAGCAGACCCAACCGGCAAGAGACCGGTTAGCACTCGAGGAACCAACCGGTTACAGTGAGGATACCGAACCGGCAGAAGAAGAAGTAGAGGAAGCTGAAACCGGAACCGGCCAAGACCCCGAATCGGATTCGGATGAAGAGCAAATGGAGGAGCCGGTTACTGAACCCCAAAGACGGAGATATCCTCTCAGAGAGAGAAGGGCGCCCCGGAGATTTCCAAATGCAGAGCATGTTCTGCTGACCGATGAGGGGGAGCCGGAAAGCTTCGAAGAAGCGAAGGATGACACATGTCTGAATCGGTAAAACCTTCCAGCACATGTCTAAATCGGTAAAACCTTCCAGCACAGGTTTTCCGACACCATACCTTAGGCACACCCCCGAGGTGCCCTTTAAGTACATGAGTATCCATTTCACCGTTGCCCAGTGTTCTCTCCTTGGATTACTCATATATCGGCTTACTACTCCCATAGCAAATGCTATGTCCGGTCTCGTACAGACCATAGCATACATTAGACTGCCGACGACCGAGGCATATGGTACCTTCTTCATCTCAGCCTTTTCCTTCTGCCCTTTTAGTCTACAATTTGTCGGCAGCACTGAGCCAACCAGCTTTGCGTTCGACATGTTGAACCTCTCTAGGATCTTCGTCACATACTTCTGTTGTGACAACCATAGCACCTTCCGAGCTCTGTGTCGGGTTATGTGCATTCCTAGGATTTGCTTTGCCGATCCAAGGTCTTTCATGGCAAATGATTTTCCAAGAGCTTTCTTCAAGCTTCGAATCTTCCTTGCATCTTGACCGAGTATCAACATATCATCAACATATAGCAAGAGAATGAAGAAATCTCCTTCCTCGTACCTTTTGACAAATACACAGTGATCAGCCTGTGTTTTCTAGAACCGATGTTCCACCATGAAGGACTCGAATTTCTTGTACCATTGGCGTGGAGCTTGTTTTAATCCGTACAAGCTTTTCCTCAATCGACACACCAGATTCTCTTTCCCTTTTTCCTCAAAGCCATGCATGTAGATCTCTTCATCTAGCTCCCCATGCAGAAATGCGGTTTTGACATCCAACTGTTCGATCTCCAGATCCATGCTAGCCGCTATGCTCAAAACAGTTCGAATCGATGTAATCTTCACGACTGGTGCGAATATTTTGTCAAAGTCGACGCCCTTCTTCTGTTGGAAACCCTTCACCACTATGCGGACTTTATACCTGGGCTCGTTGTCGACTTCTCCAGTCTTCACCTTGTAGACCCACTTATTCTTGAGTGCACTCTTACCTTTTGGCAGCTCTACTAGGTCGTAGGTGTAATTCGCGTGCAAGGATTCCATCTCCTCTTGCATTGCGTTAAACCATTTTTTTCTGCTCTCGTCGGCAATGGCTTCTTCATAGCACTCCGGTTCACCGTCATCAGTCAAGAGGAAGTATTGACTGGCATATGTGGTCGGTGCCTTCCTTTCTCTAAGTCGGTACCTTCGTCCACTCGTTGTTGGCTCTTTTCCGGATGTCTCTGCCAACTCTTCTCTTTGCTTGGGATTCTGCTCATCAATATGCATCTCCAGGTTGGACAACTCCAACTCATATTCATCAATTGATTTTAGCAGGTCTGCCGACTCTAACTCATAGCCTATCGGTCTTTCCGAGTCGACCAACTCGGATTCGGCTCTGTCGACAAGCTGTCTCCTTACAGCTGTCAGTGACGACACATTTGGCCTTAAGTCAATGGTAGTCGAGGTTGACTAGGGAGTCGATTCCAACTTCTATTGCTTCCAGTCTTCAATTGTCTTATCTTCAAGAAAGACGACATCCCAACTTCTCACTACCTTCTTGTCGACTAGGTCCCATAGCCTGTAGCCGAATTCATCTTCCGAGTATCCCATAAATATACATGCTTTCGACTTGTTGTCGAGCTTTGACCTCTGATCCTTTGGTACATGCATATACGCCAAGCATCCAAACACCCTCACGTGTTGGTAGGAGATATCCTTCCCTGTCCACACCCTTTGTGGGACATCACCCTTTAATGGCACTGAGGGAGACCTGTTGATCAGATAAACAGCTATGTACAACGCCTCAGCCCAATAGGATTTCGGAAATTTTGCATGAGAGAGCATGCTCCTTACTCTCTCCATGATCATTCAATTCATCCTCTATGCAAGCCCGTTCAACTCTGGGGTCTTTGGCACTGTGTATTCAATCCGAATACCTTGGCACTTGCAGTATTCCTCAAACTGCCCTTTGTACTCCCCACCATTGTCGGTTCGGACAACCTTCAGTTTCCGACCCAACTCTCTTTCGGTTCTTGCCTGGAACTCCTTGAAAACCAATAGTACTTGATCCTTCGACTTCAGTACGAAGGCCCATGTCTTCCGACTATAGTCGTCAATAAACGTTACAAAGTATTTTCCTCATCAATGCGATGGAGCATCCACATAGCACACATCTGTGTGCACTAGTTCCAGTGCAGCTTCTCTTCTCCTTGGTGATCTAGAGTGGAATGCCGCCCTATTCTGCTTTCCGACTAAGCAGTCGACACACTTCTCCAGGTGCACTCCCTTCACTTCTGGCAGAAGTTTCTGGTCAGCTAACATGTGCATTCCCTTCTCACTCATGTGGCCTAGCCTCTTATGCCATAAGTCCCCTGTCGAGTCGGCTGCCACGTTTACTTCTGATTTGCACAGTCGGGCATGCATCATATACAATGTGCCTTCTTTCTGTGCTCAGGCCACTATAAGATTTCCGCGGTAGAACTTCCACTTGCCATTCCGAAAACTACCACTGTAGCCTTCGTCGTCAAGCCTTCCAGTCGATATCAGATTCAATTTGATATTGGGGACGTGTCAAACATCCTTCAACGTCAATCGACACCCTATCGACGTCGTCAAGCAGACACTTCCGACTCCAGTTATCTTGCATTCTCCACTATCACCCATCTTTACATAACCATTGTCCCCGGCTATGTAAGTCAAGAAGTACTCTCTCGACGGAGTTATGTGAAATGAGGCGCCGGAGTTGATCATCCAAGTGCATTCTTCACTCGCAAGATTTGCACTTGTCTGTTCACAAATGAACAGAAGTTCCGCATTGCTCATAGCAATGGTCGAAGTGTTCTTTTCATCCGGAATCTTCCGGGGTTCGACATTATTTCCGACACTCTTGTCTTTTCTCATGTGTTGGCAGTCCTTCTGGAAGTGTCTAGGTTTTCCACAATAAAATCACACAAACTTACCTTTGGACTTCAATCTGGCGTGGGATTTGTCCGTTCGTTGCGGACTTCTTCTTCGCCGGTCTCTTCCTCTGTCCATATGTTGAGTCAGATTCGACTCCGTTTGGGATAGGAATCCTTTGTATTTCCTCCTTGCCTCCTCATTTAGGATGCTTGTCTTCACTGTCTATAAAGACAAGTTCTCTTCTTGACAGGAGGTGTTGAGAGTAACCACCAGGTTCTCCAAGCTTTCCAGCAGTGTGCACATCAGCAAGATGGCCTGCATTGCGTCATCCAGGGGAAACTTGGTCGCAGCAAGTTGATTTACATACCCCATGAACGTGCTAATGTGTTCGACGATGCTCTCACCGTCTCTGTATTTCAGCCATATGATTTTTCTCATTAGCGAGTTTCTGTTTAGCACGTTCTTCCTCTCGTACAGACCCGACAGCTTCTGCCACATCTTGTGGGCATTCTTGTCATTCACCACATGCTGAAGGACACTTACATCAACACATTGTCGGATTGTGGCCACCGCCTTCCTATTCAGAAGCTTCCAGTCTGACTCCAATACCCCCCTGGGTATTTTTGCTCTGTCGATTGGCTCGTACAGGTCTTTGACACTGAGAAGGTCTTCCATCTTTATCTTCCAGTCTGCATAGTTCTTTGAATTGAGAACTATCATACCTAGGAATCTGCTAACACCTCCTTCCATGCTTGCACCTCAAGCTCTGATACCAGTTTATTGAGAAATAGTTGCGGAATTGATCACAATGAACAAACTACGCGCTAAAATACGAATCACAGAAATGCTAGAAAACAAGATAAACAAGAATGCACAGAGATTTACATGGAAACCCTAAAATGGGGAAAACCACCAGTGAATAGAATCTTCACTATACAAAGTGGATATACAATTCCGAGAGGAATACAACACTCTGTCGAGTGTATCAGCCGCACAGGGCTCTTCGCATCTGTTGTTACTCACACAGCTATGGTGCGGCTCACACACACACTCTCTCTCTCTCTCTCACGCGTTCTGCTTCTGCATTTCTAACTTTTTTCCTTCTATATAACACACAACATGTTTGCCCTAGTTGCATATATACTTACGCAACTTTCTAGTTATTTACATATGTAGCCCTCATGGGGCGCACACTAAGACTATTTACAAATATAGTCGCCCGAGTTGGCTATTTACACGATTCCGGTTTCTCATCAACTCGGCTCCTATTTTCCGACTCTTCGACTGTCGGTTTTTCGAACAGTCGGATCATCCTCCCACTGGAAGGACATATTACCAATAGAATGTGGCACCGGAATCCAGTAACCACATGTGTGCATCTTGTGCACTGTAGAGGAGTTCCCCGATCATAGAGTCCTCTAAGGAGAGAATTTCTTTGGATCGGGTGTTAGTAACATTAACTTTGTTGCCGATTGGAGAGTGGTCCAAGTTGGGTTGTCCTCGATTCCACTTAGATCGCCAACCACTCTCTTTTCTCTTGATTGACCAGCAGTCGGAAACATTCTGGCCAGCTCTTCGGTAGTGTGTGCAGAATTTGCCTAATCGGCCCATTCTCGACTTCGACCGTTGTCAATCTTCCATCGTTTTCAATCGGTTGGTATTCTGACCGGTTCTATCGGCTTGTTCTCTCGTTCAACTCTGTCGGTCGAGTGATGGACTTCTGCCAATTCATCGATGGTAAGTCCCATCAATTTTCGCCAAATGTCCTTGGTGAGGACTTGGCCAATCGTCTCATCTAGATTTAGCATCGGTCGGCTATTGGCGTATGTTGTGCAGAATACCTCCCAACTCGCCGGCAAGCTCGATAGGAGGGCAAGGGCTTTCACTTGTTCTTCGAAGTTGATCCATTGTGAGGAGAGTTTTGACAACACCCTAGATACAAGCAAGTGCTAGATAATACTTATCTTAAAGTTAATGGCACATACCTCAAGAAAAAGTACATTGTAACTTGCCCACAAAATATTCTTCTAGTTGACATGATTAGTCAATCCTATTAGCCTACTTCACCCTTTCCTAAATACATTGTGTCTTACTCATCTACGGTTTCCTAGATTGACACCGCAATCGGAAACATTCTGGCCAGCTCTTCGGTAGTGTGTGCAGAATTCGCCTAATCGGCCCATTCTCGACTTCGACCGTTGTCAATCTTCCATCGTTTTCGATCGGTTGGTATTCCGACCGGTTCTATCGGCTTGTTCTCTCGTTCAACTCTGTCGGTCGAGTGATGGACTTCTGCCAATTCATCGATGGTAAGTCCCATCAATTTTCGCCAAATGTCCTTGGTGAGGACTTGGCCAATCATCTCATCCAGATTTAGCATCGGTCGGCTATTGGCGTATGTTGTGCAGAATACCTCCCAACTCGCCGGCAAGCTCGATAGGAGGGCAAGGGCTTTCACTTGTTCTTCGAAGTTGATCCATTGTGAGGAGAGTTTTGACAACACCCTAGATACAAGCAAGTGCTAGATAATACTTATCTTAAAGTTAATGGCACATACCTCAAGAAAAAGTACATTGTAACTTGCCCACAAAATATTCTTCTAGTTGACATGATTAGTCAATCCTATTAGCCTACTTCACCCTTTCCTAAATACATTGTGTCTTACTCATCTACGGTTTCCTAGATTGACACCTTATCAACCCATATGGTCAGTTGCACAATAGTTATCACAAAATGTGCACTCTAAGAATACATATGGGGATAAATTGACAACTTCGGGTTGATCATTGATTATATCTAACACGTCCCCTCCATGGTCAACCCATTGAATTGACTTGGAATTGGGCCAACTCCTAGTCGTCAAAGGTGTTGTTGAAGCTCTTATGCTCCAAGCGCCTTTGTGAAGATGTTTGCAACATTTTCTGATGTAGGACAGTACTCAAGCTCCACAGTCTCATTATTTATGGGCTCCCGCGCATAGTTATAGTAAATCTCTATGTGTTTAGTATGTGCATGAAATACAGAATTCTTGGCAATGACCATGCAACTTTGATTGTCACACCTCAATACCGTTGTCAGCCTTATAGGAACTGCCACATCCATAAGGATTCTTCTTGGCCAAATTACCTCACATGCCACTTTCTATTCTGCCATTGAAGATAGTGCTATTGGTGGTTGCATTTTACTGCTCCATGAAACAACTCCAAACCCCATTGAAAAACAATATCTAGAAACTGACTTTCTGGAATCACTATGCCCAACCCAGTCAGAGTTACAATTCATCAACTATGGGCTTGTAAAAGATTCCGTAATTTAAAGTACCCACAATATACTTTAACACATATACTGCAACTTTCTAATGAGTCTCCTTCGGCTTGTTGCTGAATCGACTCACCACACCGACTGCAAAGAAAATATCTGACCTAGTGTTGCATAGGAAAGTTAAACTTCCTACTAGCTATCTATACTTCCTTATGTCAACCATTGGTGAAGGGTCTTTTTGGGATAGCTTGCAATTTGACTCTATTGGAGTTGACTTCGACTTGATGTCCATCATCCCAAAGGTCTTCAAGGTCTCTATTGCATTCTTTCTTTCTGACATGAAGATGTCAATCGAGGTTTTCCAAACCTCAATCCCAAGGAAGTAGTGTAGAATCCCCAAGTTCGCCATTTCAAACTCAGTTTTCACACACTCTTGTGTTTGGCCAATACACTCTTCATGGTCACCAGTAAGTACTAGATCATCCACGTAAATGATGATGATGACTTGTTTCTCGTCCTTCATTCTGACATACATACTTTCATCATAAGCACATTGCTTAAAGTCGATTTGCTTGCATTAGACCATACAATGCCTTCTTTAGCTTGCAAACTTTGTTTTCTTAATTTGGCATCTCAAATCCTAGTGGTTGTGTCACGTATACCTCATCCTTGAGATGCCCATTCAGAAATGCCGATTTGACATCCATTTGAAAAATCTGCCATCCTCTTGAAGCAGCAACGCTATGACCATTCGAATTGTTGTCATGCGAGCTATCGGGGAAAATGTTTCTTGTACATCGAACCCTTCAATTTGGGACTATCCTTGCACTACTACCCTAGCCTTGAATTTCTCCAAAGAACCATCAACTTTATACTTTGCTTTCCACACCCACTTGGTGCCTATCACCTTCTTTGTTGGTCTCTCTACCAACTCCCACATGTCATTTTTGATGATGTTGTCGTATTCCGATGTCATCGCCTCTTTCGACTTCAGGTCAAACATGGCTTACTCCACCAAGTTTGGCTCACTCACTGAGCCTAGAATGTCCATTATCAGAGCCATGTTGACAATGTGGTCATACGTTCTCCCTTGCTCATGTATTCTTCTTGATCTTCATAATCCATCAGTTGAAGTTTTAGGAAACTTGTTGTGAAACATGTCCCTCCGGATGGGAAGAGAAGGACCGTGTTGGTGAGTATCTCGGCTGAGGCCGAAACCGAAACTAAAATTGAAATCATAATCCAAAAACGAAATCGAAATCGTTTCGGAAGACCATTATTGTAAATAGTCTAAAATGCCCTTGTGGGTTATACTTGTAAATAGCCAGAAAGTTGCTTTTGTTTATAAGCAACTAGGGCAAACTTTAGTATGTAGGTAGTTGATCATTATTGAAAAAGTTAGAACGAGGTAGTTGCCTCTGTAACTATGAGTGAGAGAGTGAGAGTGTAACTCTAAACCCGTCTATCAGACGAAGGAGAACTCAAGGTCGTTGCCTCCGAGTTCCGTATTTGTACTTCCATTCTACTATAGTGAATTTTTTTCTTGGGGTTTGTGGACCCCTGTGGTTTTTCCCATTTCGGGTTTTCCACGTAAAATATCAGTGTCTCTGTGTCTACACGTTTTTCTGTCTGTGTACTACTTCTTGTTCTCTGCACATGAATACGAACGTGAAACCAGTTGTGGCCGGTCAATTTCTAACAAAACTCAACTTTAGGAGTACAATCATTGAAGAGTTGTTGACCCCACTTAAGTATTTTCTTTACATATGGCACTGGCACAAGGTGAACCAACGAGCTATTACCATTGGATGGTTCAACTTCCTTTTCTGTACAATGGGTTAGGATTGGGTGGAATACTTCTTCAGTTGATGAGGTAACTTGAGAATCATTGTTCTTAATCAAACAACACATCTCGGCCTCTCAATTAACTTTCTTGCCTCCGGATCGTAGAGGCATCCAACTTCTTCCTACTCACATCTGGAACATGTGCGTAGCACGTACAGCCAAAGGTTCTAAAGTGCAACACTAAAGGTTTCTTGCGTGAATAAGCTTCTTGGGGTGTTTTCCCTTGAAGTGCCTTCATGTAGCTCCAATTCAGGATGTAAAATATTGTATTCACTACTTCAACCCAGAATGGGTTGGGCAACACTTGTGCCTTCAACATACAACTAGCCATCTCGAAAACTATTCAGTTCTGATGTTCGACAATGCCATTTTGTTGTGGGGTATAGGTAGCTGTAACCTGGCACTTAATTCCATGTTCTTTGCAATACTCACAAATTTCTAATGATAAGAATTCTCCACCTCGATAAGAGCATAACTCCTTCACTAACTTTCCGGACTCCCACTCGACAAACATATGCCATCTTTTGAAGATGTTAAAAGTTTCAACCTTCTCCTGAAAGAAGTAAACCCACATCTTTCTACTGAAGTCGTTGATTTCTAACATATAATAGAGAGATCAACCCATTGCAAGAGTCACCATTTTTCAAAGAGGTCGATGTGTATTAGTTGTAGAGGAGATTTGTCCGATTTTGACACTCTTTTGGAATGGCTAATCTGTGATGCTTGCCCATCATACAAGCATCACAAAACATGACTTAGGTCAAATAGGGCTGGCAACCCAAAGACCATATTCAACTTCTTCATCTCCTTCAACACAACAATATTGAGATGTCTCTCATGCCATTGCTTTGTGTTAGTACTTGTATTGTGGTTGGTAGAAATTGTAAACGCTCGCGGCTCATAGAGATTATTGTGCCTTACCCCTCTTCCTACAACATTGCCAGCAAAATCTGTTATTTCTACAATGACCCAACTTCTTGGATCGAACATCAAGATCCTCTCGCTCAATGCAGAAATGGACAATAGATTCTTCTTGAGATCTGGCACGTACAACACTTCAAAGAGATGCTTTGTCCCGCCCGTCATTGCTTTGAGGGAGATGGTTCTGGTTCCTTTGGTCGGACATCAAGCATTGTTCCCAACCATGTCATTGATGGGCTCTTGTAGAGGTGTGCAAGAGTTGTACCAGTCACGATTACTGGTCATATGTTGGGAGGCTCCACTATCGAGAATCCAAGAGTTGTCGACTAAAGAACACACTTCTTCAGTTGTGACCCATAACTTAAGCTCATCTACGACGTTGTTAGCAAACCCAAGTTGTCTCCAAGAAGTCTTAGTGGATTCATTCTTCTCATCCACCATCTTCTTCTGACAATCCTTGATTGTGTGTGTAGAAACATGATTCATTAAACTTCTTCTTCTTTGGTATCCTATTCGCATCGTTTGAATTGGATGTCCCTATACCCTTAGTCCTAGTGACAAATACTGAATCTTCCTTTCCTACTCTTGCCTTCAGGCGAAGATCCTCTTCAAGCAACATTGCACTTAATTCATCAAATTTTAAAGGAGTGGGTCGATCCTGAGTATTCAATGTTGTCACAATGCCATCATACTTGGAAGGAAGTACTCGAATGCACAGATGAGCCATATCCTCTAGATAGACAACTACTCCAACAACAATCCTTTGATCTTGAAGATTGTTCATCATTTTTACAAAATATTCCACTTCTTTTCCATCAACCAACTTTTCTGCAACAAGCTGGTTTTCGAGGTTTTTATCATGGACATGACAACAATCATGCCATGATTTGAACTCTTGACCTATTGTATTGCAATCAATTGATATGTTTTAACCAACACATCCAATACATGGTCATGTTACCTTAGTAGATTATTGTAGATTATCTATTCTACGTGTAGGAGATTTTAGAAGCTTCTAGAAAGCTCCAAAAGTTGGAACATTCTAGAAGGTTGTGCATGAAAATGAGTCTCTACATAGAACTACATTTAGAGCCCACAAACATGTATAAATATAGGGGTTCACCTTGGCCCTAATCAAGGTGAACAACACCAGTTACGGAAGCATAATATCAATTCTTGTTCGACAGTACCACATGACATTTTTAGAGTAGAGTTCAGTTTGCCCCCAATGTTAGTAGAAGCACTTTTCCAAGTGGTAATTTTTATTCATCGGATACATTGCCAACCACAAAATAGGATATCCCGTCAAGCCTTTGAGGCATCTCGATCCCTATATGCGTTTGGAGACACTAGCTCTTGGTATAGCAGTGTAGTGAGTTGGTTACTTGCAAATGGCATAGACATTAATAACCTACCTCCCCTTAAGTACAACCATGGGACTGACCAAACAGTCCAAAACCTCAGTGGTTCCCACCCGACTCACGCAATGATCCGGAGCGGAAAGGCACGACAACGCCACTCGGCCTCTCTCTTGATGAAGCGGAAATGCAAAGAACAACCAAACGCCCTCGGATGTTGGGCTTCAAAGCAACTCAACGCGGAGTAGAAATGATTAAGAAGATAAGGAAATGTAAGCTATGCCGCCTAGAAGCTATGGTTGGGGTACCTCTTACATTGGGACCACAGGCCACATCCACATCGAAACCCTTTGCCCTCCCACTTCTTTTCGATAGACTTGGATGGAAATGAAACTAGGCCTAATATAAAGCCATTTCCTTATAGAAAATGTTTTTTTTACTAGAACCATTTAGCTTAAGCTCTATTTTGTTTTGTTTTGTTTTTGTTTTTTTCTTTCGATGAATGGGTAAATACCCCATTTTTGTTGTAAACCAATTGTCTCATGGGCCAATTTTGGCCTTAGAAGACGTTAATATCTCTCTCTCTCTCTCTCTCTCTCTCTCTCTCTTTGTTGCTAGACAACAACTACCTATATATACCTAATCTAGATGAACCTCTTAGTTCTGATATAATGTTAGAGTTGTTGAGAATCAATTAGATAGACATATAGAGTTACAACCACAGATATGGTTATATGAAAACAAACTTTCTATTACTTATGAGAGTAGCTCACAATGGTAGTTCACCCATATGCTCATACCTTAGAGCTTAAATGGGATCTGAGCCAACTCACTACAAAATTAGTGGGGACTAATGATGGTCACAACCACTATGTAAGAGAGTGGATTATATTCTTTGTTTGGTATGAGTGTAACATTAAAGGTGCAAATCAGTTGATAGGAGTGGAGATATTCCTTTTATATCAACTGCCTTGTCATTTAATGTGACCCAACTCCCTAGATACAAGCAAGTGCTAGATAGTAGTTATCTTAAAGTCAACGACACATACTTCAATACTAAGTACATCGTAACTAGCCCATAAAATATTATGTAGTTGACTTGATTAGTCAATACTATTAGCCTACTTCGCTCTTTCCTAAACACATTGTGACCTAATCTACAGTTTCGTCGATTGACACCTTATCGACCCATATGGTCGGTTGCACAATAGCTATCACAAAATGTGCACTCTAAGAGTACATATGGGGATAAATTGACAACTTCGGGTTGAAAATTGATTATATCTAACACATCCCCTCAATGGTCAACCCATTGACTTGACTTGGAATTGGGCCAACTCGTAGTTGTCAAAGGTGTTGTTGAAGTTGTTCAAATTGCACAATAGCTACTCCTCATTTGGGGAGCTATCACAAAATGTGCACTTTAAGAGTACATATGGGGACAAATTGACAAATCGAGGTTGATCATTGATTATATCTAACAGTAAAACCCTCAATATCCTATCCTATTATGCTATTAGAAATAAGTATTGGCCATGAAAAGACTATACAAGTATATCACAAGACTCAAGAATATTCCTAGTCATACATTGCAAAAACAAGCTCAGAACAAAGGGTGCAAGTTTGACACTATGTAACGATGTAAGAGATGGAAGTAAAAGATCTGTTGTAGCTATTAGGCAATGTTATGAAGTATGTGATCATCAAAGATGGAATCTTATTAGAGACACTAAGGATGGAGTGCCAAGATGCTAAATTATCAAATTTGGAATTATATTACATTGCAAATATTAACCCCCAATGATGGCCCTAATACAAGCTAAAATTGCAAGAACATATTCAATAACATGTCACTACCGCCAACAGATATGCAAGGTATGCAATGAAAACCTAGTGGAGGATGAATATCACTTATCATATGCTCATTGTATAAGGTGATTTATGAAAAATATAATGACATGTTAGAAATGCATGATAATTTAAGTGTCATACTCTAATTTCTACAGAGAAGAGAAGGGTGAGCGCATATGGGCGTGCTATATTTTCACATCAATAGTTTTCATTGCATAATAGTGATCCACCTTCTTAGGAAGATGTCACATACAAGATGATATGTTGATGTGGTTGCATAGATCAAAATTGGCTTCATTGGGGACGACAAAACATCTATCCAATTCTTTTCTATTCTACCTCATCGTTAAAGTGGTGTTTGTTTATAAGCAAACACACTAGACGCTAATCTTACAAGAATTTGAGTTTGTCATCTTCCACATGCCAGGAACCTAAATAGAACAAGTGGCATGTGAGTCTCTGCGATACAATCATAATCTAGTTAAGTGCAAGTGGCATCATGTGAGGCAAATGGTTGAGAAGTTTGAGCATAGATCTTCATGTAGAATGTCATTCAATGACTCATTACTTAAGTAGTGTAAGCCTTGGGTTGTCTAGAACTATTTTTCTCTTGTAGTTGTTGCCTTTACATTATTTGGAGATCAAAGGATATTAAAGTGGCAGGTCAACATACATAGCCAAAATTCATGATATCGACCCAAGGAGGACCAATAATAGTTCTGGACTAAGATTGTCCTTCTTGTTGTTTCATTTCAAAGATTTTCTTCAATAGTATTAAAAACAAACACCCAACGGCTACAACTTGAACTACGATTCTCCTTGTCGTTATAGAAATTTACCACGAAGGAAGGAAGGGATTGAACCCAAGACCTCATGGTCTTTATTGGGTAACCCTACCAATTGAGCTACATATACATCCTTGTACCAAATCCAACTTTATGTAGTGTAAATTGAACATTGGAAGTTTCTAGCTTGCACACATTCTCATGCATTCTCTATTGCATGCATCCTCATGCATACTCTATTTCTAGCTGGCGTACATAGCCCTACCTTCTTGTATAAATACTCAAGTGCACCTTGATTCTAATCAAGGTGAACAACACTAGTTACGGATTCTATAAGTTGAATTCTTGCTCTTTTCCTCTCTTGTGTTCTAGTCTTGTCTTTGCTTTGCTCTATTATACTTGTCCGTGACACTTGTTGGATAAACAAGGGTTTCCAAAACTTTGAAACAAGCTAAACCTTTCACTAGATAATGTATATATGATCATTTGTAAGGTTGTGTAGCATATTTTTTAAATGAATTATTATATTAATAAAACTTCTATATTTATAGCAAACCCACTTGTACAAAGCTTGCATCCTTGTAAATAAAACATAATTCTACATCCTTTATTTTTTTTCCAAAAAAACACTACTTCACATTAGTTAGCAAACAAATTACATCATAGACCACCAAAATTTCAGCAACCCTCACTCTGGCCTTCTCATCAAAGTGTTCATAGTCCCCACCTCATTTTCAACAAAAGTATCCCATCAACTCCTATAACCTAGTAATTAACTTGTACCATATCTATACATATTTACAGCACTTGGTCACTAATGGAAGCCCTTAGCGGAAACAGCCATCGGAGTGCTTGGTAGTTCCATTTAGGCCCTGATGATGATCTACCCACTATAGGAGAACTACCCTATTTCAGCAAGAACTTTGACCGAGCTCTTTCAGCTGCATCAGATTCCCCATAAATCGAGTTGCATCGTCCCCACAGCCAAGATACTAGCTCAAACCAGATATTTAACAACACCTCACTGTTAGGGAGCTTTTGCTGTTGAAAACCAAACTTACAACGCCTAGTCCAAATGTGCTAGACCGATAAGCAAGCCACCATCATCCATATCTCTTCAAAAAAAATTGAGTTAGTGCCCATGTCGAACTCCAGCACGTTGAAACACCTTGCCACCCTGCACTATAAATCCATGACCGTGGGGGTTTAACTATTCAGCCCAACCTTCCCCTGTTAACTTCAACCCCTATAAGGACCCCCATACAACTCTCCCATTCACACAACATGTTGCCACTATCTTGAGACTTCTACCCCAAATGCTAATAGCCTCTCCACAATTCCAAAAACAGTGAGGGATTGATTCCAAAGGGTGTTCACATATCTTGTAACCAACCTCACCACCACAACACCTTAGCCACTCCCCCACCGGTACCGCTTTATGACTAAGAAGCCACAACCAAAGCTTTATTTTTTATGGCATATCGAACGCCCATAGTCTCCTCCAAAAGGACTTCAACAAGTCATCAGATATGTCTTTATCCCTCCAACTATTGCGAGTTAGAGCAACGCCCATTGATTTGGAGCCATTGATTTTCCTTCCTAGCTTAGTACTGTACTCAAAAAACCTTTTCAGTTTGTTTGTTCCCTATTTCTGCCACCACACCTCTAGTGGATCCCAATCCAAATCACATACGGGCTTGTTGTCAACTATCCAAAGTTTACAATCAATTTCCAGCTTCCCTGGGTCCAGGTTTACTTGCCACTTCTTACCATCCAACACTGTCACCCGCACTGCCAACCACTAGCCATTGTCTGACAAAGCACATAGGTTGCCCCAAAAACGATACTCATTAGATGGGCACCTGCCACGGATAATTTGTCCATCACCCTCACCCACAAACCACCCAAACCAGACCCCCTCTTCTTCATTCACCCTAGCTAGACCATCAACATCATTATCTTTCAAACGGGTCACCTTTTCCAGCCTACCAGTAAACCTAGTACTATCAACCAGCCCCACCCTTCTCTTCGTTTTGAAAACCTCCCAGTCTCTTACTGAACTAACATTGTACCCTAACATTTTCCCCCATGACAAGTATTTTTTCTGCCCAAGCATCATATTGTCATCGTTTCTAATCCTAGGGTTCCAAAACAATGGTTGTCGGAGTTGTTCCTCCATCATTTTTTATTGCATTACGACCAACCCTTCTCTTAAACTTCACCAAGCCCTCATTATAATGCGGGTCACCCTATCCTCCATGCTAATCGGTTCTTTTAACTTTAGGCCTGAACTAAACAACCACCACTTCTTTGCCTTCTAAGGGCCGCCATTCCTCAGACACTAGAGTTTGTCATGATATGGCAAGACTCGAACCCATGACCTTATGCTACATGGGTCGAGCTCTTGACCATTAGACTATACATTGTAATACGTAAAATATTATTTTCATTTATGTTTTATTATAGAAAATTGATGTATATTCCAGATTTCTCTTGAACATTCTAGAAACTTCAGGAGTATTCCTTAGAACACTATAAAAGGAGGCACGAGGCATTATTTCTAACCAAATCGGTTCAACGCCATTCTTAAGCCTCCTAGCTACTACTGTACATTCTCTTCACATAATCTATATCTTTTCTTATCATCTCTCTCTCTCTCTCTCGATCTCTCTCTCCCTCCCTCTCACTCACTCTTTCCTTCTCTCGAGAGTTCTTCACCTCTCTTAGTACTAATACTTCTTTTAGTACTAATTCCTTCTCTGTCTTAGTACTGTTCTTGACAGTTTGAACCGATTTTGATCGATCTTCCTTTCCTCCTTTTCCTTTTATCTTCTTATTAATCCTCTTATCCTCCCTAGTAAAATGGAAACTGTTAGCGCTCAGGAATACCAATCTGTTTTCTCGGAGCTCCAGTGCTTAAAAGAGAAATTTGTAGCACTAGAACAAGAAAATCATCGCTTGTTGGGGGATCTTCAACAAATAGCGCTAGAAAAACAACAACAACACGGGGAGCTGACACTACGTGTACAACAACTCGAAGCGACTATCATATCATTACAACAACAAGGATCAAGCACTCAAGGGATTCACAAAGAACCCAAGATCGGTCTTCCTGCAAAATTTGATGGGACCCGATCACAGTTTAGAGGGTTTTTGAATCAGGTACATTTAGTGATACAAATGCATCCTTCTCGATATCCCACTGATGCATCACGAGTGGGACTAGTAGGCACTCTCCTTAGTGGCTCAGCGTTAGCATGGTTTGCTCCATTGTTGGAAAAGGATTCTCCATTATTAAACAGTTTTGAAAAATTTATAAGTGAGTTTAAGGCCTGTTTTGGAGATACTGACAGCATAAGGACTGCAATCAACAAAATCCGGCGATTACGCCAAGGTGATCGTCTAGCTTCCGCATATGCTGCAGATTTCCGCCTACTCACTGTCGATATCCCTTGGGATGATCACGCATTGATGGAGCAATTCCGTTATGGCTTACGCAACGATGTCAAGGATTTACTCTTGACCTTCCCCAAAGAGCCAAAGTCATTAACAGAAGCAATTAGTCGCGCGGTGAGATGCAACAACCGCCTCTTCGAACGACGTTCGGAACGACAATTCCAGATTCCGAGGGCAAGATCAGAGCCTACCTATGCCTCAGTGGTAGTGAAACCTTTTCCGAGGGATTCATATAATGCGCCTCCAGCAAGTACTCCAACTCCGATGGAAATTGACACCACACATCGTCGTGGACCGCTATCGGAAGAAGAAAAGCAACGACGCCGAGCAAACCGACTATGTCTTTATTGCGGTGGACCAGGGCATATCGCGGTAAACTGTCCCCATAGGCCAAGAAGGCAGGTAAACCAAATAGTTGCTAGTTCTGATTGTACTAAACCCGACTCTATTTCAGTAGGGATATCTGATAGTCCTAATAGTACTAATAGCCCAAATCTAGCGAACAAATTTGATGTCCTTAGTCAGTTAGAAGAAGAGTTAAACGACTAAGTCCAGCCAAAATAGCAGCCCATTAGTGGTTCCATTCCCTCTAAGCAAGTTAGCGATGTGTTCGTAGCCCAAGTAACAGTTAGTACTAGAAGTACTACTCCAATACATGTCTTAGCACTTCTAGATTCCGGAGCTAATTCTTGCTTCATGGATAGGAAATTTGCCCAAGCTCATCAGATATCTCTCAAAAAACTCCCATGTCCTGCCCTTGTAGTAGTCGTCGATGGTCATCCCATTGCCTTAGGAAATATCATAGAAGAGTCAGAGCCCGTTAATGTTGTCCTAGATAATCTAGCATGTGTCATATCATTTAATATAATTAGCATCCCAGAACACCCCATTGTCTTAGGATTACCATGGTTCGAATTACATAACCCAGACATAGATTGGCGGACAAGAGAAATCCGGCATCAAAAAGCCCGAGGGTCTACTCATGAGATCGCAACGATTTCACTACATCAGTTGCGTGAGGAAGGATGCAAGGAAGAAATGTTCCTCTTCGCAATATCAGTAAACCCCTCCAGCACCACTAAAGAGGATTCCACCGTTCAACTTCCAGAGAATTATCATCAGTATGTCGATGTGTTTGATAAAGTACAAGCCAGTACGCTTCCTCACCATCGACCATATGATTGCCCCATCGATTTACAACCGGGGAAAGAGCCACCTTGGGGACCAATCTACAATTTGTCACCAACCGAACTGGAAGTCCTTCGAGCCTATATAGAGGAGAATTTGGAGAATGGTTTCATACGACATTCGAAATCTCCAGCCGGCGCACCCCTTTTCTTCGTCAAGAAAAAGGATGGCTCACTTCGGCTCGTTGTAGATTACCGTGGCTTGAATAAGGTTACAATCCGAAATAGGTATGCACTCCCCCTTATCTCAAGTCTTTTAGAACGGATCAATGGTGCCAAGTTCTTCACGAAGATCGACTTACGGGGAGCCTATAACCTCGTACGGATCCGACCAGGAGATGAATTGAAGACCGCGTTCCGCACCAGATATGGGCACTTCGAGTATACGGTCATGTCGTTCGGCCTCACTAATGCGCTAGCAGTCTTCCAGCACATGGCAAATGATATTTTCCGAGATCTCTTGGATGTGTGTCTAATCATTTATTTGGATGATCTACTGGTTTACTCGAAGACCCAAGAAGAGCATGATTATCATGTACTGTTAGTACTAAAACAACTTCGAGAACATGGTCTCTATGCAAAGCTGGAAAAATGTAGTTTCAGGTGCAACTAGGTGGAATTTCTCGGCTATGTCATTTCCTCAGAAGGCATCTCCATGGACCCAGCTAAGGTCAAAACAGTGGTAGAATGGCAGACTCCGCATTCGGTGCGGGATGTGCAATGCTTTCTAGGCTTTGCCAATTTTTACCGGAAGTTTATAAAGGATTACTCAAAGCTCGTTTTGCCTCTTACACAACTTACTAGGAAGGGACAATCGTTCGTTTGGTCTGAAGAAGTGGACATGGCTTTTGAGAATCTTAAACAGGCATTTACATCGGCTCCGATTCTAGCTCACATTGATCCAGAAAAACCATTCATCATTGAAGCGGACGCATCGGATTTTGCATTGGGAATGATGAAAAGCTACATCATGTGGCTTTTCACTCACATAAGTTTGACGCCGCCGAAATCAACTACGAAATTCATGATAAAGAGCTATTGGCTATAGTGGACTCTTTTATGCAATGGAGGCATTTTCTAGAGGGATCTTCTCATCAAGTCACTGTATTCAGTGACCACAAAAACCTCGCCTATTTTCAAGACGCTCATGTGTTAAATCGACGTCAAGCTCGTTGGGCCCATTTTCTCACGCGTTTCGACTTCAAGATTACATATCGACCTAGGAAACATCAAGGGAAAGCAGATGCATTATCACGGCGTTCGTACCTAGCACCGCGTCCCGGCGAGCCAGCTTTCGATAACCAAAAGCAAGTGATCTTGGGACCGGCACGACTACAAGCAACACAGGTCTTTGGCATGCTCATGGATTCCCACGTTATCGATATCATACGTGCGGACCTGAAGACAGATGCTTTCGCCCAAGCTATACTAGCACAAATTGATCCCTCTCAAGCGTCGTGTTCACAGCCGCAACCACCAGGTACGGACTATCGGCAATTCAAATACCATGATGGATTACTCTTCTTTAAAGAACTTTTGTATGTTCCTAATGGTTCTTCCCACCTTCAAGTAGTACAAAACTGTCATGACACATATACAGCTGGGCATTTTGGTAGTACTAAAACATTAGATTTAGTACAATGATCATTTTGGTGGCCCCGTATGCGACAATTTGTCGAAGATTTTGTTCGGACTTGTGACACATGCTGCAAAGCGAAAATGCCAAGGCATCATCCATATAGTTTATTAGAACCATTACCAATTCCAAGCAAGCCGTGGCAATCCATTACTCTAGACTTCATCACAGATCTGCAATTCTAATAGTGGTAGATCGATATACGAAGATGGCTCATTTTTTGCCATGTACTAAGGAAATCTCCAGTGAAGACACCGCCGAAATTGTCATGTGTGAAGTATGTCGGCATCATGGACTTCCCGATAGTATCGTCAGCGACCGTGGACCCCAGTTCATGTCAAAATTCTGGAAGCACCTTTTTAAAATGCTCAAGGTCACTTGTAACCTCTCCTCCAGCTACCACCCACAAACCGACAGCCAAGCCGAACGAACAAATCAAACACTGGAGCAGTACCTGCGGTGCTTTCTCAGCTATCATCAGGATGACTGGGCAGATATTCTCCACTTCGCCGAATTTGCCTATAATAACTCTATCCACGCATCGACTAAAGTTACGCCATTTTATGCTTATACGGGATGTCACCCCCGATGGTGTGTACTTGAAACCCCAGAGGTGTCCACAAATCCTTGCGCGGAGGATCGTTTGGAGCGGTTACGCAAGATACAAGCGGATTTATCTACTCATCTCCAACAAGCTCAGCAAACACACAAGGTTTATGCGGATCGTCATCGACTCCCATCCAGTTTTAACATTGGAGATCGGGTATGACTACTCCGACGACACATCAAGACTACTCGCCCATGTGAGAAGTTGGATTATCGGCGATTAGGTCCTTTCCGTATCATAGGAAAGATTAATGATGTCGCTTTTCGTCTCGATCTACCTCCACAACTTCGGATACATCCGGTGTTTCATAGTTCTCTCCTTGAACCCTATCAAGAGAGCACCATCCCAGGACGTATTACACAGCCTCCACCCCCAATCGAGCTTGAAGATGGACCTGAGTACGAGGTTGCCGCCATCCTTGATTCCAAGATTGTTCGCAACAAGCTCTACTATCTAGTCAATTGGCTAGGATATAGTCCCAGTGAGTGTACTTGGGAACCGATAGAGAATGTCACCAATGCTCGTGCACTTCTTGAAGACTTCTATCATCAATATCCAGACAAACCGGGTCCTCAATCCAAAACGACTCGTTACACTCATCGTTTTAAAGGGGGGATAGTGTCATTATATGGCAAGACTCGAACCCATGACCTTATGCTACATGGGTCGAGCTCTTGACCATTAGACTATACATTGTAATACGTAGAATATTATTTTCATTTATGTTTTATTATAGAAAATTGATGTATATTCCAGATTTCTCTGGAACATTCTAGAAACTTCAGGAGTATTCCTTAGAACACTATAAAAGGAGGCACGAGGCATTATTTCTAACCAAATCGGTTCAACGCCATTCTTAAGCCTCCTAGCTACTACTGTACATTCTCTTCACATAATATATATCTTTTCTTATCATCTCTCTCTCTCTCTCTCTCTCGATCTCTCTCTCCCTCCCTCTCGCTCACTCTTTCCTTCTCTCGAGAGTTCTTCACCTCTCTTAGTACTAATACTTCTTTTAGTACTAATTCCTTCTCTGTCTTAGTACTGTTCCTGACAGAGTTCAGCTCTGTCCCTAAGAAGCAACTTCCTCAATTTTGGTCCAGGTTGGAGACTTCGCACCATGAGCTTACCGAGTAAAGACTTACTTTGGTGAACCGGATCCCCCAACCCAAGTCCACCTTGATTTTTCGCCTTGGTCAAACAACTCCAGGCCACTTTAGCTGACACTGTCTCATGGTCTCTACCCGACCAAAGGAACCCTCTCACCATTGCCTTAATGTTTTTGATGCAATCTTTATCTAACATCCAGCATGCCAATGAGTGCCACATGGTGGCCAACAAAATGTGGTTTACCACAACCACTCTACCTGCAAGGGAAAGCTTTACCAATGCCCATAACCGAAGCTTTTATTTTATTTTGTCTTTCACTTGCTCAAGCTGGTGATTTTTCTTAATCTCAACTCCCACCAAAAAGCCCAAATATTTAACATCCATTCCATTAGGGACCCATTGAAAATCAGCATTAGGGGACCAAAGCGGTCATGGGTTTGGACTTACCCAAAACCCTCTACTTATGTTCCAATTAATTTTCCCACCTAATGCTTTAGAAAACAGCTCAATCCGTTTTTCGGGCTGTTGTAAATTAGCATCATTGCCTTGCAAATAGAGCATAGTGTCATCTGCATACATGGAGTCCAACAAGTCCTTGCAAGCATGTGGGACAACCAATCCCAGTATTCTTGCATTCGGTCTATTTAAAAAGAAGGAGAATGACTCCGAAATTAATAAATAAAGATAGGGGGCCAACGGGCACCCCTGCTTGACAGACCTGCATAATGGAATTGATGGGCCCTGATGTCCTAACACCAACACCCTACTCAAGCTTCCTTTGTAAAGGGCCAACACAGTTGATATCCATATTGAGGGTAGTCTCAATTGCTCCATGACTTGGTCTAAAAAGGGCCACGGTACTCTATCATATGCCTTCCCGAAGTCAAGCATGAGACATGCAATATGTTGATTGGTTTTCTTTGCCAAGGCAATCGTCTCCCAAAAGTTCAACACATTATCAATTATACATCTATTTTCCATGAATCTTGTTTGTCCAACATTAATTAGCGCATGCAAGTGGGGTTTGACCCTCTTGGCCAGAATATTAGCAAAAATCTTATAGATTGTGTTGAGCAACATAATCGGTCTCCATTGCCTCACATCCGTTATTATACCATGTACCTTAGGAATTAGAAATATCAATCCTTCTTTAAAATGCTCAGGTAAGCACCCAACATCCCATGCCTCATTTAGACCAACAACCACGTCAACCTTAATCAGCGCCCAAAACTTTTCAAAAAAATCTTCTGATAATCCGTCGACACCTGGACAAGACATGCTACATATACTTACCAAAGCGTCTAACACCTCCTCTTCCAAGAGTGGCCCTGACAACTTAACTTGTGCAGCCTCTGAAATTCTTGGTTGCATTCCCTCCAATACAAATTCTACCAGTAAAGGCTAGTCGGGGAGACTATAACTATATGAGAGTAACCCACTATAGTGAGTTGAGACTGTCTCCATGATCTCTGATACATCCTCTGACAGTGAACCATCCTTCTTAATCATATTAGGATTGTAACTACCGTTTGTTCTCGGTTTTTTATACTTAAGAAATTGTTGGTTCATCTTGTCCCCATTCATGCTCCACCATGCTGCTAAACTCTTGAATATCATCTTATTTCTAGACACAATCAACTGATGTAGTGTTTCTTTAGTAGCCTCAAGACCTGATCTTGACGGTTGACACTTGGGATTTTTTTGAAGCATTCTTTGGGCAACCGCTATCGATCTTCTTAATCTTGCCTCTCTTTCCTTAGACCTCACAATTCTATTTTTAGTCTCTTCATGCAAATACATTGAAGTTTCAATAATCTTTCCTCAAAGATTATCCTGTGCACCACAACGAGCTGGATTATTTTCCCATATACTCATTATCTTCCTTCCCACCTCCGCATCCTCAAAAATTTTACTACTAATCCTCAAGTTGCAATCCCTTTTTTTCCTCCTCTAATTGACCTGCGTAATCTTAACCGGCGTATGATCAGAGTAAGCCGAACCTACGATGATTTCAACATTGTTGCCATATTTTTCCAGTTCGCTTATGTATATTTTGTCTATACGAGACATACAAAAGCCATTTATATTGCAGCCTGCTCTTGAGAAGCTTAGCGAGCTCCGAGGCGTTTTTAATACATACCAAGCATCTTTCACTCCCATTCTGCCCATCAACAAATCCCATGCAACTAACTCTGACCCCTGCACCACCATATGCATGCCCCCCACCTTGTCTTCTGTGTGCAAAGTCATGTTAAAATCCCCTGCGAGGATTCAGGCATCTACAGTCGGCAGGCCATCGCCCACTTGCCTCCAAAAAAGGGCTCGCATCGCTGACGAATTGGGTGCGTACACATTTATTATTCCAATGATACATTGTTGCCATCTGACAATCACATAGATGGCACGTCCCCCCACTATGGTGCCTTGGCCCACAACAATAATATCTGGATTATTCTTGATAGATGTACAAACACCCCCTTTTCTACCATGCTCACCCTGAGCTGGGGACCAAAAAGTATGTCAACCCCCCGCAAGAGGAGGTTCTTCCTCTCCATCATGCATTTGTGGCCGCCTAGACCTTGTATGTTCCACATTATTAATTTCATGAGATCAATTGTGAAGTCTCCCAAGACGGACATAGTCCCTCCCTACGAGCCCATGCCCAACCTCCTTCCTTGATCCTCTCCCATCCTAAAACCACATCTTGCCTTTTAGCTTCTTCCATTTCCCCCTCATGGAAGTGTAACACCTCATCGAGAGAGTCTACCGTCTCCTCTAGGCATAGTAGAAGCTATTTTTTAATGCAAGAATTATCGAAACTCCCTCATATCATTCCAGCATTCAGCCACATCAACATCCAATTATCTTCATTCCAGGTGATAGGCATGTTGTTAAAGTATTTGTGCGCCTTGACTTCTATAGAGTTGGAGATCCATGGCATGTTACTGGTTGTAATCTCTACGTCTATTAGATCAAAAGAGAAGCCGATAGCCGATAGCTTGTTTCGTTCAGCAACAACTACATAAACCCTTAGCCCTAGGGCTTTCTCATGAGACAAATCAATCAGTCTTGTGAGAGCCTGCTGACTAAACCTATATCCCTTGTCCAACATGTCCCCTTCCAATATTTTTGACCTAACAAATTTGACTGGAACTCTAACATCTACCTCCGTACTTACTTGTCTCAACTCTTGCAACTTCTGAATTTCGGGAGTCACTGTGATGGATAAGCTTTCTTGACACCTCCCCTTACGTAACCAATCTTTCATTTCTCTCAATCCAATACTTCCACTTTTGCCAATGGAGGAAGGGGAGCTCATGGTAGATTCTTGTCTAAGTGTTGCACTTTTTAACAGGACCTCGGGTGTACATGCTACCACATCTTCAACAATAGTTTTCCTTGGATCCTGTGCTCGATCCTCCTCTTCTTGCAACACTTCAAAACGATTTCTCAAATCTACATGAGACATATCCATGTTTACTTCTCGTTGCAAGCCATTTTTGTGTCCCAAAACACGAGTCCAACCACTTGCACTAGTGTTCGCCTTCTCAACCCCATTAAGGGTACTCGATCTTGTCACCCTTATCATCTCTTGCTTAGCTAACGGCCTCATAACCTTCTCCCCCCTTACATTACTATTAATCTTCCTTGGACATTCATTAGCAATGTGGCCCATTTTTTTTACAATAGAAACATTGGCTAGGTAGACCCTCATATTCCACTTCCACATCTATCAATCTTGCCTCCACATCATGCACCCTAATTATAGAGGGGAGTGTGGACAAACTTTGCACAAGCAACCTAATCTTAGGGGATTCTCTGATTTTGTCTACCATGGTTGCCTTGCCTAACCACATTCTTGCAAAAGATTTTCCACTTGGAACGTGTACTCCGTGGCCTCCCTCTCCACAATAGCCAACCCTTGAGGCGAAATTCTACATCCTTTAACTTTAAGATCATTGGATATTGTAGATCCAATAAAATTGGAAGTTGTTGCCACATAGTGGACTATAATTAGACCTATAAAATCATCATCATCTTGTTTTAAGTATCCTAAAGAAAAATTTCAAGTATGTTATAGTTTCTTCTTATCCATGTTCCAAAATGAATTGACAAAATAAATTTACAAATCAAATTATTATATCACGATATGCATACCATTGTATCATGTGGATGTCTTATCTTGTCTATAGAACACACAAATGATACATGTATGTGTTGCGAAAAACAAAATCACATGTGTGTTTGTTTGGGGGGGGGGGGGGGGGGGGGGGGGGCTAAAATATAGGCACTTATTCTACTATAATATATGTAGAGACCACATGGGAGTTGCTCCAAGTGGTCCAATAGATATTGATAGGTCAAAGGAAAAAGTGGATGCATGGAATTTCGATGTGATTAGCGTTGACCAAGTTGATTTCATATTATCTTAGACAATGACATTATAGAATCATTGATACAAGTAAAATGCACACGTTTGATGGTCTCTTTGACATAACATGTCACATGGGTTATCTTGCAAAAGCCAAAACTATTATGTTTACTCAAAGATTAAAAAAAATTAAAACTATAGTGGATTGAATTGTTCAAATTGAAAGCTAGGCGTTGATTGATACAATGAAGGTAAATTACAAACGTTAAGCATGTAGACCATGCCTGGATTGGACACTTAATTGTTTAATCATTAGGAGTAAACACAAACATCAAGAAGCACCACAAATTAAAAAATGGGCAAACTTTGTTAGCCCATACTCTCCCCGTACTATGGGAGCAAATATGTGTATATAGAGGACATATGTCACATTTTATTGGATTATGTGAGGGTCAAATGAAAAGGAGTGACTAAACTTAATCATTGTCCATGAAATGAGGTGGCAAAACAAACAACACACAAAATTTAGTTTTGATTTGGTTGAATTGAATGTTTGAATTGGGAACTTGATGAAAGTTGTGTTTGATGAAAATCATCAGACGCTAGGTAGGAATCGCTTACAGTTTACAAATTACAATTATGTACATGACTTTGCAAAGCATGTGCATTGATCAACGCCAATATGAATATCGCCAACATATGGAAACTAGTATTCGAGACATGACAACACCTAGAGAAGGAAGTATGGAGTAGTCTTCAGGAAAGAAATGCATCTGAGTGCATTCATCACTAGGAGTATTCACTTTTTAATGATCCATGATGGAACACACAAAGTCATTAGAAGTGCAATGTCAGCATGGTGGTAGAATAAGTGTGAATAATGACAATAATCACTAGGGTTTCTCACTTCTTAAGGTTCCATGATGGATCAAAGTTAACAAGAATTGGAATGTTAAATTAGTATATGTAACCCAAAGTGGTATTTTCCATGTTGCGCTCAAGTATCATCAAGTTGTTTGAGTGTTATTGTTTGCAAGTAGAGAAATGAACTTGTAAGGTTATTTGGAGCATGTCATGATTGTTTAGATTTGGTTGACGTGGTTGATGTGGTTGATGTGGTTGATGTGGTTGATGTGTCATATGGTGTGTCTGTGCACGTGGGTATGGGTATGGGGTTGAATTTCATTTATTTTGAGTCGCTTGTTAGGTGATCTCATGTATGTACCATACAATTTGTATGTGTGAATATACATGTCAAAGGAATGGACCTATTTTGATTTATCACATTATTTGTACGATTCTTCATGTCATGGATGTGAATTTATACAAAATGGCATGAAATTACTTCAAAACCACCACATCAAAATCTTCTTTGATTATTTTCTTTACATGTGATGTTAAATTGTACAACCTTGTTATATTAAAGGTACATAATAATGATCGATTCGAGAACTCAATGACATGCATTATGTCAAAGGATGCATATGGTATTTCACTCTGTAATACTTACAACAATTGTATAATGGTTTGAGAAATTCACAAACAAACTTATACTTGTTAAAGGTAAGAGTGATTTGCTTTTTGGCCAATGCCACGAGATCTATCATATGATGTGATAAGTTTTGCTTTATAAGTTCAATCAAAGACTCCATTTTTAAAAAATTATTAATACTTCAAATCTGGAAGTCGATTATTTTAAGAACTATGAGTTTTCTAGCGATGATCTAGAAGGACCATGTTAGTTAGAACAAGACACATCATGTGAGGGAAGACATGTTTGAACATAAGACTCACATATCAGTATCGTACTTGATACAAGCAATATTTAATATGGTTACACAAATTACACTCGCTCAAATGTTGGGCTATGGTAGGTTTCTTTGACACATGCTAATAGCCTAATGCCGTCCATCTAATAAGAATACTCATAATCTATAGTAGGTTTCTTTTAGGTTTCCTTCACACATGCTAATAGCCTAATGTCATCCATGTAATAAGAGTACTCATGAATGTGAATTGTCCTGTTTTCCCCCCTATTTTGAAGAGATTTGTTCATTCTAATAAGTTATTGGAAAAGTAGGAGAAGAAGAAGGGGGGAGAGAAAGCAAGGAACATGCAACCCTTACCATATAAACATAGCATGTGTAAATACATAAGCACATCTACATATTACTATTCACATTACGAAGATCATGCCACCCACATGTAGGTATAGGAAAATCAACTAACATTGCCATAATAACAATTTTGTGCTCAATAGTATTGGGAGAAACACATAAGGACATTTTATTTTTTAATGAATTTTTTTGGGTTTCAAGGTCTTGCACTCCATACGTTACGCCCAATTTAGCATGAAAGTTCATGATAAGAAGCTAGACATTTTGGTTTGCAAGCACAATCATTATTGGACGAGGCTAAGAATTCCTATAACTATTGGCAAGTGATGTTACTACTTCTTAACTTTCGACATACAAATGCTCAGATAGAATGCATGCATGTGTATTTATGTGGAGAAATACAAAGGGAAAAGTGAATTGATTTAATGAGGCAAATTTTAACACATGATCCTTTCATTTAGCTTTGGGTGGTATGGGAATAAAACCTAATTGCATCAAGAGTCGTCTCTATGCTATATCAAGTCTAACACAAATTAGTTTAGTATGCCTAGGGACCGGCTAGGATCACACAATGATTGAGGTGTGGAAAAGAGTTGAATCTAAATTAGTTAGGAAATTTGGCAAAAGTACAATAACTACTTAGGGAGGTTTTTTTAGAATATTAAGTGATTTTTGCAATTTACTGATCTTTTAGAATATTAAGTGATTATTGTGAAGCTAATTAATTAATTGTAAAGCCTTTCACTACCTAAATTATTATCATATTGACAAGTCAAGAATTTGATTAAAACTTGAGCATATGTTTGCCTTGTTCATCTGCTATAGAAAAGACAATGCCACTTTAGAAGTATTTATAAATTAATTATAATTATGAAATATTACTGTGTAAGGCAAACTTTGCAACACATCACATGAGGAAATGATACAAGAGATTGCACGTTCTCTTGTTTCAATGAGATTTTAATGTATAAGAACACATGTCCATTGTCTATGATCAACTCTTAGCTATTTAAGGTATTTAAGTCTTGTCATAATCTTGCATTTTTAGAGTCTAGACCCATTTAGACTTTGTGGAGAAAGGTAGCAATATGTATAGTATTGTTTCTATGGCTAGGCTAAGAAATTTTGGGCACTCAAAAAACTCATTTAGATGTTTGAAATGGAAGTAGCATATGACTAAGAGTCACTAACTTTCCGCCCATCTCGATGACTTTTATTTATGTAAAGAAAGAAGAGAGTATGTGAGAAGATAAGGCGCGAAGAGACAAAGCATTATGTGAAAATGTTATGGTAACATATGACAAAACTTTCCACGCAAAAAGGTGAAATCATGAGTGTTCTTGTGTTGATGTAATGTCAATCTTAACTCGTGGAATACTTGTAAATGATATATCTAATAAGCGAATCACAATAGAACTACGGTGTCCAAATACTCAAAAAAGTTATTGTGTTTGATATAACTCCAAGTCAATTATATTACAAGAAGCACATATGAAATAAGATCATGAAGGTTGGTTACTAAAGAGGACAGACATTTCTTTTGAATTTGCATATAAATATAAATAGCAGTTTACAAACATTTGTTTTCCAACAGATTATATTTTACAAATAGGAAACCTCAAATTCATGTTGTAAACAATATACTTAAACACGCACGCACGCACGCGCATACATACATACATACATACATACATACATACATATAGACATATAGATACATACATACATACATACATACATACATACATACATACATACATACATACATACATACATATATTATAGATAAATATAAAAGAAGGGTGCATAATGTGTTTGTATTTGATGCATAGGGAGTGTAAAGACATATGAGGCAATTGAAAGGTAGTTCGCTTTTATAGTTTTGGAATCAGGAAAATTCGACGGTCATAGTTGCAAAGTAAGTCCAACGTGTGTTTTTATCTAGTACCATATTCAAATAATGTTTTGGCCTCTTTGTGAAATGGCCTCGTAGGTGTACACAAGCCCACATGGATCCTTATGGGTAATTGGTCTTAAGATCTTCATAGTTTCTTTTGTATAGTTAATTAAGACAAAAGAGAGAGAGAGAGAGAGTGTGTGTGTGTGTGTGTGTGTGTGTGCACGTGTGATATCGGTGTAGTATTTTACACATATCATTAATATAACGCGTGTCTTCACACAAAAAAACAAAAGAAGGGGCATGAAGTTCTTCCAAGTTAAGCAGAATAAAAAGAATAGGTGCTCTATTGTAAAAGTACCAAAATGGACTTTGAATCTTATTCACTTATTGTGAGATCATTGATAATAATAAAAAGTATTGCACGAGCATATGATGTCGATCTCGTTGATATGACATCGCACATGGCTCATCTTGAAAAAGCTAGATACATTCTTTGAGATCTAGAAGCTGGGTCATATGAATTCCCCTCACCTAACTTCGAGACGACATTGAAAACTTTATGGTAATCGATATAATGAAAGGTAAACATGCCAACATTAGAGCATGCACACCATGCCTGGAAAGGGAACCTTGATTACCATCATGATGAGACTGAACACATACACAGAGAAGAAGCCAGTATAGAAATACGTGCACATAATTGTAGCCCATGCTTTTAATTTCTGAGGAGCAAGCGTGTGCATATATATGCTCGACATACGACACATTTTCTACTGTGTCATGAGATCATCGTATCAAAAGTGAGTAAATGAGTTAATAGTTGTGTATGAAACGAAGGGCACAGAACAAAAATTTAAACTCGAGCAATCCACTTTTTTGTCTGGTTGTATGGAATGTCGAGTTCAAGGCTTTGATGCAATGTTGGATCCTATGAGGTCGACAAAAAACGCATCGAAATTCGAGGTTAGCAAGGCGCTGCCAAGAGGAACGAAGTATGACTTTATGCGAAGTATTACAAGACATGTAGTGTAAGTTAGCTTTTAATCTTAGTAGGGGCCAATTTGGGAATCAACGGATAGATATACATAGGAGCTTTGGAGTACAAGCCTCATCCGGAAAGAGATATATATATGTATAGAGAGAGATATATGTGTCATGTGGGTGATGTGTGAACCAGGGGAATTAGACATCTCCCTTTCGCTTTCACTGCACGTGTCAACCGAACATGGTGTGTTTGGGAGGAGTTTGCATTGATTGAGGGAAGATAAAGCGACACATGAGGTGGTGTGGGGTGTGGGGTGTGGGTGTAGGTGTAGGTGTAGGTGTGTACCATGGTGGACTCAAGTGTTGACTCTGGTGTGTCTACTTGCAAGGCAAGCATGCGTGCATACAATACAATACAATATAGTACAATACAGTGGATGCGAGGTGTGCTCGGATGGACAGTGTCTAGGATGGACAGTGTCTCGAATGCACATGCACTATACAGTACAATACAGTACAAGACAATACAATACAGTGAACGCGAGGAGTGCTCGGATGGACAGTGTCTCGGATGCACATAAACCGGTCGGAATCGTATGTACAAATCAAGGGATGGAACATAGTGGAGATGGAGACCGAGAAGGGGATTGTGATGGTGATGATTTTGTAGTTATATGAGAGTTCTTCATTGATGCTCATTTCTTTGAGGGTTTGGGATTCGAACCCACTAGTTATAGTTCTGCTTTGCCTGTTACAAACCATTATAACTTCTGCTTTGCCTGTTACAAACCATTATAACTTTGCGTGTCACAAAAGACCATTGAAGAAGATCTAATTCTCCGACACATTTGAAGAAGAGAGTAAGGATAAAAAGAAGAAGAAGGAAAAGCACTAGGAACATGAAGGACATAAATGTAAAATATATATTTGCTTTTTTTTTATAACTTAGAAGGTTTTATTTTAAAGAAGAGAGTAAAAAGGAAAAGCACTAGGAACATGAAGGACATAAATGTAAATATATATATATATATATTTGCTTTTTTATATATATATTTATTATTAACTAATATTTAATTAAAGAAGGAAAATGTAGATAAAAAATAATAAAAGTGAGGAATTAATATATTTAATTTTTTTCCTTTTTAAAAAAGGCAAGTGTGATGTTGACACATAGCATGCGGTCCCTCTCCGTGTCTTTTTTTTATTTATTAATAAAATAAGTAATAAATAATTTGTTTATATAAATTTAAATAAATAAATATGTAAAGCCAAGTCTCATGAGTACCATAAAAACAATTAAATGGATTTAGTTTAATTAATTAAATCTATAAATAACTAATTTATTTAAATTATGTAAAGCCAAATCTTAGATAAACTATTACACCCCCCCCCATCGGAAATCTATAAATATAATTAGTTTAATTAATTAATTAAGTAATTAATTAGATTTATTTGATCTGCGGGGAAAGACTTAGATTTCTAATATATAATAAATAATTTAGTAAAATACAGAAATCCGAGAGAATAATTCTTTAATTTTTAAATGGGAAAAATTTCAAAAAACAATTAAAGCTTTTTTTGGCCGATGGATTTATGCATACATATATATACATATAATTAAACGATCAGTTTTTAACTTTCAGCTCTCGCTCGCCTAATAATCCTGCTGCTGCTGCTTAATCACGTGATTAAGTACTCGCTAATCTCTCCAATTCACTACTCATCGGCTATCCTCCTCCTTAATCGCATGTTCGAGTACCCGATAATCACTCCAATTGAGCCATCAAGTATTTCTCTAACCTCCCTCCCGAATCGCTAATCACTCTCCGTTTCTCTAATCTCCCGATTAAGTCAATCGCTAATCTCTCTCTTGAAATGCATGATTAAGCCAATCACGAATTCACCTCTCGAATCGCATGGCTAATCAATCACGCGTTTAAGTAAATTGCTAATTACTCGCTCCGCGTCTCTCTAATTACATGCTTTATTAATTACTACCCTAATTGCAGCATCAAACCACACATGTTAAATGATTAGTGCGGGTTAATTCAGGTTGATCGGACGTAATTAACGATTGGAGAGTGCGCACAGAAGGATCGACAACGTGAGCTGAATCACGATCAGAATCGCTAATTTCCATCGTGATCATATATTAGATTAATTATGGTAGCTTGGATCGATTACCTGCGTGGATTATTGTATGGATGGAAGCTATCCATCACCGCGGAGGAGGTGACGGAAGGCTTGAAATTAAATCACTTAACCGTGATTATCACAGGTAATTAATTGCACCAGTAGGTGAGGTCTCATTTGGATGAATCCTGTCAAAAGATTGAAAGGAGCACAATTAGTTAGCATGCATGTTTGTAATTAGTCTCGCAGCTAACAATTAATTAATTAATCTCCGGACTTTTATTTTATTTTATCGTGATTCAGCTCATGGGCTATGTAATTAGTGTCCTACCTACGATTAATCGTGGGGTTCCTTTTTCTTGTCGAGTTTAGTGGATTGGATTGGATTAGTGACGATTAATCGCGGGGCTTTTATTTTTTCCGTCGGGTTTAGTGGATTGGATTGGATTAATGACAATTAATCGCGGGGCTTCTTCTTTTTCGTCGAGTTTAGTGGATTGGATTGGATTGGATGAGTGACAATTTAATTGCGGGGCTTTTATTTTTTTCGTCGAGTTTTAGTGGATTGGATTAGATTAGTGACAATTAATAATGGGGCATTTTCTTTTTTCGTCGAGTTTAGTGAATTGGATTGGATTGGATTAGTGACAATTAATCGTGGGGCTTTTATTTCTTGTTGTCGAGTTTAGTGGATTGAATTGGATTGGATTAGTGACAATTAATCGCAGGGCTGCCATTTTTTCCTGGTCGAGTGTACTGGATTGGATTGGATTAGCAACGATTAATCACGGAGCTTTTTAATATTTTTTTCATCGAGTTTAGTGGATTGGATCGGGCTAGCACCGACTAATCATGGGGCGCTTTTTATCGTGGTAGTCGTGTGTTCATGGATCAAAAGGTTGAATGAGTGGATTTAAATGGGATTGATTTTTGTTGTAAACTTGTGTTTTTGGATGAAGAGGTATATAATGAGTAGCTTTATGGGATTGATTTTCCAAGCTAATTGATGAATAGGGCAAATTATGATGTGTCATTTGGCTTTAAATGAAAAATGTGAGAAAAAATTATTACTATAGGGGCGACATCGGGGATCGGGGAGGAGGTGGCGCGTGTGTTGGCGAGGCGCGGGGCGCGTGTCGTGATCGGGGCACGGAGCTTGAAGCGGGGTGCCGCGGTCAAGGAGCGCGTGGAGGCCTCCATGAAGAGCATGGGGTCCGGAGGAGGAGGTTCGGTGAGCGTGATGGAGCTCGACCTGAGCTCGCTCGCCTCAGTCCGCCGCTTCGCCGCCCACTTCTTGAGCCTCAACCTCCCACTCAACATCCTCATGTAAGTGTGTATGTATGTATGTATGTATGTATAACCCACATGGAAAGAGTTTTTCCTAGAGTTTGGTAACCCCTGGTCATGTGGTCTAAGACTCTCTTTTGACCCATCCTCTAGTTTTCCTAGAGTTTGGTCACTTGGCCATGTGGTCTAAAACTCTCTTTTGACCTCATTGGGAAGCTTGGGGTGTGACCCATCCATCCTCTAGTTTTCCTTGAGTTTGGTCACTAAGTGGTCATGTGGCCTAAGACTCTCTTCTGACCTCATTGGGAAGCTTGGGATGTGACCCCATCCTCTAGTTTTCCTAGAGTTTGGTCACTTGGGTCATGTGGTCTAAGACTCTTAAGACCTCATTGGGATGGTTGGGTATGTATGATCCATCCCACATGGGAAAGAGTTTTCATAGAGTTTGGTCACTTGGTTCATGTGGTCTAAGACTCTTAAGACCTCGTTTCCTAATGCGGGGCATACAAGTTTTCCTATGGTTTGGTCATCTGGTAAGACCTAATTTCCCAATGTGGCAGACACAAGTTCTCCCATGTGGTCGTAACTCTTAAGAACTCATTTCCCAATGTGGGTGACAAATGCTTTTCGAGAGTTTGGTCACTCGATCATGTTGTCATGTGGTCTACACTCTCTAAGACCCCATTTCCTAAAGTGGCGAACAAAAGACTTCCAATAACATATGAAGATAGGCTTTTCCCTCCTCCTTGATTGGTTTACAGTAGGACATTGCGACGTGAACCAAGCTCTCGATGCCCACATGGATGATTCATATAATAAAATACTCTTGTATCACATCGTTTTCATATGACTGTGGTGCTCCTGAAAGAAACCATAACATGAAGGCCTCAACCCTTAGAAGTCTTTTTATAAATGGCATAGAATCCCACGCTTCTCCCAGCTTTTGAGATTAGCTCGATTCCCATTCCTCGATGTTATGTATTGTTGCCACTGCATCATAGAAACTAGTCGTTAAGTTTGCTTGGCCTCACCTACAAAAGCTTATAGTTTATTTATGGCTTCATGTATAAGTAGTGTGGTGCTTGTGCCTTAGTCATCGTACAACATATGTCTAAAACATAACTCAATGGTGTGTCCTAATCGAGAGTAAGTGCGAAAATGTGTCAAAAGTCGTTATAAAAATGGTTTCATGATTAGACAATTTGTGGATTCGTAAAAGTAAACACCATGAGATTTTCTACTTTTTTCTTTTTTTCTTGGGCCCATTGGTATGCAGCAATAATGCGGGAGTGTGCAGTAAGACATTCAAGAGATCGGAGGATGGATTAGAGATGAACTTTGCAACAAATCATTTAGGTATATATACAATCTTATGATATATTTAAACTTATATAAATCAAGGCATGCAATGTGGCCTCCATATCACTATTCAATCCATCATTGATATTCTTGTATAATTGAATGGATAAATGAATGATGATGAATGTGTGTACTTACATTGAATGGATAGGTCACTTTTTGCTTACGGAATTGGTGTTGGAGAGGATGGTGGAGACTGCCAAAAGTAGTGGTGTCGAAGGACGCATTGTCAATGTTTCGTCTTGCCTTCATACTTGGTCTAGTTCCTCGGGGATCCCCTTCCACAAACTCATGTCAAATGACCAACATTCTAGGTGTGTGTGCGTGCTCACATGTTTTTCTCTACACACTTTCGTCACTAAAAAGTTTTTCAAGACTCTCTTTGTTTCGCCCTTTTTTTTATGTTATTTACTCTTCTCATCCAATTTGTTTGTTTTTAATTTTTCATTCAATTTTTCGTTGTCTTTTCCTTCAATTTCTTCATTCACTGCTTCCTTTCAAGATTTCCCTTTTTATTGAAGCTTTTTGAATGTTTTTGAGAATGAACAACAATGCAATGATATTGAGGAGCATCATGAATGCACTATCTTTTAACCACGAAAAATCATACTCGGGTCCCCCTTGAGTGGTCCAGGGCTTACTACCTAAGTTGGTGGGAAACTACATCATGAAGCTAGCAACAATTTATGTGTTTAGGTTAGACAATGGCCTTTTGTGAGCGACAAACATCTCCAATAGAGGATCCATGGTTTCTTTGTGGGTTCTTCCCGTATTATGCAATGAGCTTCTCCTCTTTCTTCGTTTTGTATTTCAAACTTCCTTCAACCCGTAAACTTCTATCATGCAAACTTGGCCATGTCATGATAATATCAAAATCTCAATCCATGGGCCGTATCTTCATGTTTTCTTTCATGTTGGTTCATCTTTATGCTTCCTTCAATTTTTGGGTTTTTCTTTAATATTTATGTGTTATTATAAGTTTTCTATAACATCTTACTTATTTCTAGCCAAATTCTACCTTGAGGTTCTATCTACACGTATTCATTATTCCACGATTTCTTGATCCAACTACTTTCACAATTAGGTGCATGTTGACATTATTGCCAACGATGTATTGTAAGTTCCTGTAGTATTGTCTAATGCATTATAGTGAGGGTTTTCATTTGTTTGTTATCTAGGATCAATTTTACTTGCATCCTGTGGGCCGTGACCTTACTTAGATACATAGTTGTTTCTAACCATTTGAACACAATTTGACTGATTGACAGATGTATTCGATTAGCAATCCTATATACTTCATGATTGATCACATATTTTTATCATACTTTATATTTTAAATATATTTTATGAATCTTTATCATCACACTACGTGCATGCATTGTGGATATTGATGGCACGCATATAATTTTACAAGTAGCACTTTGATAATATAAATTTCCTTTTTTCACCTTGGGTAGATAGATAATACAAACATTGGATAATTGACGTCGATCTATTATTTGGGAGTTGGAAAATGATAGCCTACCAAGCTATAGTTCACAGGCTATATTCTTAAATTGGTGCCAAGGATACAATCTTTGGAATGCACTAATTATTTATGCCCTTAGAAGTAGTTTTGAGCTTTATAAATAAATATAATTCCTTCGCAATCACATTGAGGTGTAAACTCAAATTCAATTTGTGCATTTAATTCCCATGTTCTTTTGTAGATTGCACGCATAAAGTTAGAATAGTTCATATGAGATAGACATGAGTGCTGTATCTGGATGTAGCTCCACACTATGGCCATAATTCCATTCAATAATGTGATTGCAATTGAGATTATTCTAGGGGAAATGTTACATCAACAACTTAGTAGTACAAATATGTGGACTGCAACACAGTGAAGTGGGGTCTAATTTATTCTATACGATAGGGATGATTCTTCAACTTGTAAAGATTATGTGTAAATATTGTGGCGGTATTTACACAGAAACAATATATTGTATTCACGAAATCTATGCATAGGAAGAGAGTATTCCCAACTCAACAATGTTTTGACAATATTGGAAATACGATAGTGTACCCAAAAACAACTTGTCTTGTTAAAGAACAATGCCTTTTGCTAGGGTCAACCTTTAGTACCAATGATTTTTTGAAACCCTATCATATCAACCCTTTCAAAGAAACAGTGATAACTTATCAATAGCGATATCTTTGGTCATTACTTAATGGGTCAATCTTTGTTTTAAAGGGGTTCATAATGAACAAGAGGGTATTCGAAGAATGTAGAGAGTAGAAAGGCGCAAATTGGTACTCTTGTAAATCCAAGGGATAATTTTAGGAATCTAAGGCATCTGTTGAGATATTTTTAAAATTTCTACATGCAGCTATGTGGATAGTGTAAGCTATGCACATTCGAAACTTGCAAATATTCTCCATGCAAAGGAGCTAGCAAGGCGATTAAAGGTAAAAAAGAAAACAAGGAATTTTTTTTAATTAGCTACTTAATTAACTAATTAATTTATCATAATTTTTGGGCATGTGGGGTATAGGAGAGAGGGTGTCACGTGACTGCCAATGCTCTTCACCCTGGCATTGTGAAGACTAATATCACACGAGACCACGGAGGACTCCTTGCAGGTCATTGCTTTTTCTTTTTCTTTTTCTTACATAAATATATCAATCAAATTGGAATATATGAAATGCCAAATTCCCTAGCTTTAGATAATTACCAAAATATATCCCTCCCACCAATGAACTTTCAATCTTCAATGACTCCCTACTTCCTCCATTTCTCTCTCTCTCTCTCCACAACAAATTCACTCACTATCTAGATAAACTCCATAGGCACAATCACTCTCTCTAGAGAAATTCCGTCTCTCAACCATGGGGCATATATTAATTTTTGTGTACACACACAATACAATCTTCTGCTATAGAGATTCTCATGGATCCACTGAGAAATTGAGTCACATAGAAGGAAAGTGTCCACTGGACTTAAAAAACACAAAGGATTTCCAAACATAAAGTGCTTTCAGTTTCGGAAAGTGTTGGTGGGATTTCCGAAAATGCAAAGGATTATTTTGAGAGTTATGAAAGCAACGCTAGGAGATGTAGTTGGGGGATTTTTGGAGCTAAAAACACACATAGGAGGGGTGCTTTGTGAATTTCAAGTGTTAGCATCACAAAAATGCCCCCCCCCCCTAGTTGAAATTTCTATTAACTAGCAATATTTAATTTAATTTAATTTGACTACTTTTGCAGATGTAGTCTTGCGGTTTGCCTCCATATTTATGAAAACCATTCCTCAGGTAAATGAAATTTTCTCATTACCAATAGTCCCAACTAAGCCTTAGCAATGAAATTATTGTGGTCAAAATTCCATGTCAAGCATGGGTCAATCTGATTCATGAGCCATGCAGGCTGCGGCTACGGTTTGTTACGTGGCAACACATCCAAAGATGGAGGGATTGTCCGGAAAGTATTTTGTAGATTGCAGTGAAGCCAAGTGTTCAGCTTTAGCAAATGATGAGGCTCAAGCTCGCCAACTATGGAACTTTAGTGAACATCTCACATCTATGCAAACTAATTATATGTGTAGCTCATTTGGTTCCATGATGAAAGTTGTTAGCCATAATGAATCATCTTATGATATTTGTAGATAGGAAATGATTATTCACCCAATTTTTGTTTGTGTCAACTTCACACACCATATTTCCTACTTGTAAATAAAAAATCCAAATAATTATGGCCTATAATTGGCTAAATCCGGATCCGACTTCCTTACATGGACAAGACCTGAAAGAAGTCGTCTAAAGTCTAACAGACTGTAAAAGAGGGGTATTAGCCAACAATACTCATCTCAAAAGATCAACTTGAGAAGTTCAAACACCCATAGGATGATGTTTTTACATTCTCAACATTGTTTATAAGTTTTTCAACGATGCAAATGAAAATGTAACTTCGAAGTTGGCCTTCAATAAAAAGAGAGATACCAATGTTTTCTAGCTTTTTAAACAAAATTTATAACTTGAAAATAGACCGTCACTAAGTGAAATGTCATCCTAGATATAAATATATAGTATGTTGAATATGGATTTCTATAGTTTCGCTTTCCAAGCAAACTCGAAACTTGTGATAAATGGCTTTCTATACTCATATAAACCATATATTTGTTTCATTCCATGCATTGTGACTCAATATTATATACTTGCATGAATTTATTGGATCACCCTACGTAATATAAGCTTCTCAACAAATGCATTGACCTTTTGGTTGCTTTGATTAACCATGTATTTATCATCCTATGCCCTTGGGTTTAAATCATTGTACTTGCATTCATGTACTAGACACTTCGATATCTATGCCATATGGGTAAAATGCATAAGCATTTCCACGCTCTTCAGCTCATAGAGGCAATCATTCTCAACTTTGGGGCCCTCTATTTATTTTCTCTTGTGCGATTCTCTTGAAGGCAATGAATAAAGACACTCTCCCTTGCTCACCCTTTCTCTAGCTAAAATTCTTTTGATCAGTATCCAAAATAGCATGAAATGGAAGGTAGCTTGAAGTCGAAGGTCAATTTGAACCATTCCTCCCCTTGATGTGTCTTGGTTTTCACACAAAACAACTTGAGACATATAGATGTATTATATATTTTCATGAACTCAATAGATGGAAAGTCCTTTGGTGGTTTTATAACCGCTACTTCATAATTGTAGACCAAAGAGTTTTTTTAAAGAAGGCTGCCATTTACTTTTGACATGTAAAACTTTTCAGAAAGCAACACTACTCTTGTGCAACTTTGCAATACGCATGTAGTTCTTATGAGAAAAGACTAAAATGTAGTTATTTCCGTCAAGTGATATAGACTTGAATTGAATGCTTAAAATCTCCTCCATAGATCGATTGTAGAGGACTTTTCATGTTATATACATTTGGGAGTGTGTTTATGTCATGCAATACATGTAGGGTACAAAGTCCAACAACATGAACACGCATTAAAGGTATGAATATACTACTAAAGTGTTACAATTATCTCATCAAATGGTAATAAATAAAAATCGTGCGAAATCCATCGTGCTCTTAATAGTGAAAATAACATTATTTTAAATGGGCAACTCAACAATATATTTATCGAGCACGAGAAACAACTTTTTTGAGAGAAGTGAAGAACATTGATTTTTGGCTATCTAAAGGTTGGCATCAATTTGTAGCCTTTTGACCCTTCAAGGCCATAAGCATGACACGAGTTGTAAAAACTTACCATTTTTTACAACCTATGCTTCTTTAATATTCAAGTGATTGGTATGCCCTTTTGATGTTACGCCTCTTTAAAGAAACTTCCAAACACATACATATTTGGCATCAATTGATCACGAATTTCTACAAGTAATATATGTATATATCTGGGTTTAAAACATATGAGTTCTAGTATCTACCATATATGGTTGTTCAATGTTGGAAATTGCTTTCACACTTTCATGAGTTACACATTGGACATAAAAGCTTGTTTTGTATAGTATTTTATGTCTTAAGAAGATCAAGGGAAAACACTGTTTGCAAGATCTTTCCACGTATGGTAGAGTAAATTTGCCTTCATTTGGTCATGTTAATTTTGATGTTAATCATTGGTCTTCTTTTGGATTCTGCAAACTTGCTAGAACTTTTGTAAAAGCATGGATTTCCCCTGTTACCTCTTGCACACACAATACTACATTCATGATTGCCAATTTAACATAACTATGTACCAACTTGGTCATTTGAAGGTATGGTGAAATTGTAATTTTATATGGTAGGTATGTTAAAGCTGCAAACTCTTAAGGACAACAACATCATGCCATATGCTAGTTCCCAAACATGTTTTGTTGGACTAATTTGAGTTGTTGAGAATTTTATATTCCTTGCAAATTTATGTAATGCATATCGATTAGTTTGAGTAGTGAGCCGTAATTAGGACTCTGATGATAATTTAGAACTAGTTATCCCATTAGGAAGATAAAAAAAGGTTTTCTATGTCTGCCAAATTAAATAGAAATACTATCATTTAAAAAATGTCAGAAATATTTTTAGAACCAATAAGCAGTCTTTCAATCTTGTATTTTATCATTTTAGTTTTGACTAATTAAGATATCTAAAACAATCCATGATGTTTGGGGATTTTAAAGATTAATTTTGCTCTAATGATTGTATATATGTAGATTTATAAGTTTGTTGTCTCCATCCATAAGTTTTTGACTTCACTTCTTGAGAAATCTGTGCTCATCTTAAAACTTCTTCATCATTTTTCTTTGGGGTCATGCATACATGTTTATGCCTTGAAATATGGTTTTACAAATCACTTTCAACATCTAAAGGGTTGAAAACAATAAAGGCCATGCCCACAATTCGAGAAATTATAAAAACATTTGGATAAAAATAAAGGCTATGCCCACTTATGGATAATCTTTTAGAATTCAGATTAAAACGAAACAAATTCCAAAATAGGCAACCCTCAAATTGAAGAAATGCATACAAAATCAATTATTGAGGCGACATTCGCAATTTTTACTCTAAGATTTACTATCCAACTTTATCTTTCTTTGGGAGAAAGATTTCAAAAGTGATGTTTACTATATTTTAATAGGAATATCAATTATGTTATTCAACTTTCTAGTTGTAGAAATAAGATAGGAATCAATGATGGATGAAAAGGTAACTTATTTTTCAAAAATAGAAAAAACACTATTATATATCCATGAGAAACATTTATATACGTTGTTACACATTATGACAATGCATTGGATATATCTCTCCTATGCGTCATAGAAACTACTAATGCATTTACCACCTTTTCCCAATTTCTCTTCAAATTGTGTTTTAGGACTTCATTCAATTCCTTTACTTTTATAATGTAAACTTCATCATATTGTTAACATGTCAATGTCAATCCATGCGTTAGATATGCTTTTACACTCTTAAAAAACGTATGTTCTTTCAAAACTACATCGTAGTTTCCATTACCAATCCAATAAGTGTATATAAAACATATAGTGATACAATCTAGTGGAGGGTAAGATAGCAAAGAAAAAAGTATATCCCCCACTATGTCATAAGGTAAAACAAACTCCACCTATGGAGGAAACAACCATCGAGGGGGTAGATATTGCAAAACCATTTTATCATTTCTCTCCACAAATATGAACAATATCCTTTTTTAGGATGCCTTGAAAGTGATTTGTAAAACCATATTTCAAGGCATAAACCATCCTTTAAAAATGTTTATGCCTTGAAATATCCTTTCACTTGCTTTTAAAGGACCGTTGTTTAAGAAAAATGGTATCTTCATTACCAGTGATGGAGTCATATTGACCTATTAAAATTGAATTAAGCATCAACCAACTTTCCTTCACACAATGAGCAAGATTTTGCTTTATTTGTTGAACACATTTTTGCATCAAGCTATCTATATATCCCACAAAATCACAGATGATATTGTAACCCATATTGTGGCATCTACATTCAACCAATTTGAGCCTAAATATGGTATGTCCTTAACTTGCCTTCCCCTAGTTTGAAGGGTAAATAAATTTTTTTCCCTTCCATAATTATGCTTATCCACATTTACATCCATCCAAAAGACATTTCCCCATGTAATCACATTAGGTCCATACGCAACATCAATGAGGCACAACATACATTTCCAAATAGAACACGCAACCATACAATTCCATAATGCATGTTGCATTGATTCCAAATGAAACCCACAAAAAGAGCAAGTTTTGTTTCCCTTATCCATATGCATCCATTCCAAGACGGGAAGGGCATAATTGACACATAACCATCTAAATGTAATGATTTTGCGAGGGATCTACGACAACCATTTCCAAAACAAGAATATTGAATGCATAGGAATACTATTACTTAACCATACCTTAGTTCTAGTCGGCATAACTGGATTCCTCCATTGGTATTCCCTACCAAATTTTACAGAGTAATCAAAGAAAGAAACCATCTTACTATTAGCATCTCTCCACCACCATTTCGTTGGATCCCACTCTAACTCCAATAAGTGTTTACTACCACAAACCCAAATATCCCACAAAGGTACATTTTTAGGATGGGGAACAATAATGCATACCTTTCTTGTTTTTGCAACCACCCTAATAGGCTTCCTCTCCACTAAATTTAGAAGGTCATCCTCCACAGGAACCCATTGCAATTTTCCCTTGGAAGCCATTACATACGCCAAGAAGGATACATTAGATGTATAAGCTCTTGCTCCAATCAAGACATTAAAAACGTATGATGTTACTTGAGCATATTGCCAATAAAGAGTTGAATCTAGATCATGGCTAAAGTTGTAAGTAGTCAATTGAAGACGGTACTAGGGGACATTATACATACAACGCAAACTGGCTTCCTAGAAAATTGGAGCATTGTTGACAATGTGATAACTTTCTAGGAGTATTCAGCATGGGCGGAGGAGCAAGAAGTGGACCTAGTAGTAATGTTACTCAACTTCGAAAAAGCATATGACACGATCTCATGGGAATTCCTAGAAGCAGTGATGGATGCCCTAGGCTTCGAGCAACAATGGATCCTTGGAACGGCTTCCTTTTACAAGGATGCTTCTAGCCAAGTTTTAATGGTTGGAAGCTTGGGGAAGAGCTTTAGGATGACACGATTGGTATGCCAAGGATGCCCATTGGCCCCGTACCTATTCATTATTGCAGCAGAAGATTTGCATTATCAGATTGTAGACATTGGCAAATACAAGGCCTTCCCCTACCCGAGGATGCAGGAATGATGCTTGATACAGAATATGCTGATGATACAACAACTTACGTTAAGGGGGATGCAAACAACTTGGATAGACTGCAAAGTACAATAAATGAGTTTTGTAGGGGATTGGGTGCTAAAATAAACTAGAATAAATGAGTGGGCATCTGGATTAGCAATAAGCCTGTGGTAAATTGGGTTCCAAACCCTTATTTCAGATGGTTGAGGAGAGGAGACGCTACTAGATACTTGGGTTTCAAAATCGAGATGGGCATTGATAAGTCAGAACACTACAATCTACTTGTGGACAAAATAAAAGCGAACCTAATATGGTGGAATGCAAGAAAACTATCCTTTGCCACGAAGATTGTGATTGCAAATCAGGTTCTAATGGCCACAATATGGCATACTACAACATGTTGGATAATCACGCCCAAGTCGATGAAAGTGATAAAAAGGATGATCATAAATTTCGTATGGGGGGCCATAGAGGAAAAACATGATCATGCAAAGGTTGCATGGACCACACTTATAAAAGATAAAAATGAAGGTGGGGTGGGACTAATAGATCCTGTGGTGCAAACAAAGGCCCTGATAGGAAAATTGGTGGTTAGGAGCTTGCACCCACCTGATGCACCTTGGAAAATTCTTTGGCGACACAAAGGGAAGATGTGGTTGCCAAGACAAGGTGGAAGTTGGCCAAGTAGCACTTTTTGGGGGTTTGTGCCAGAAATGCGACCCAAATACCAGGGATGTACACAGAGTATATGTGCTATTGGAATTATGAAGGCGTGGCAAGGAATTAGAAAAGGAATCATTTGTAGGTGGAGAAATGATGCATATGCTTGAATGTACATGCCTATTGTTTGGAACTCACTAATTAGAGATGTGGGTGGGCTGATGATAGGACAAAAAGCAGGCTTCAAATGGGCCAACTTAATCAATGCCCAAGGGAATACATTGACATATTGGAAGAGATTTTTGTCTAATGATGTGGGCACTCAAAAGGCTAGAATATGGAGGATAAACAAGGGTAAATGCATGCTAATGAGGATTACAGATGCCATTGCACGCAACAGGCAAACCTTGGAAGATGACGCTATAAGTCCCTCTGAAATTGAATGGACAAGACTTATCCATGTTGAAAATTATCTAATTCGAATTAAGGGAATGAAAGCAAGATCTAATGAGGCATGCTACTACAAAATAGAGAATAGAATGGTAATATGTGAGCAACCAGCCTATCAAACTGAAAGGCCGATTAGGTTGCTAGCAAAAAATGGAGAGGATATGATAGTTGACCCCAAGCCGAGTGAGATCAAACCAACGATAGTGTTGTTGGGAATCAGCGCTTTGATTCACCTTCTTCACTCGGCCACAACCGAGTAATCGCGGATCAATGCAGCAGAAAATAGGAACCAAAGAGAGAAACACACGAGTACACAGGGATTAACGTGGAAAACCCTAGATGGGAAAAAACCACGGGAGTACAAGACTCCAAACAACACTATACAAAGAGAAGTATACAATGACGAGCTCCAAGGCGACGACCTTGAGCTCGCTGTCCTCGCCACAGGCGGCGGAAATACACAGAGGCGTCGTCCTCTTCCTCTCTCGCGCTCTATCTCTCTCTCTCTCACGGCTGCTCCCTCTTCACTCCTCTTGAGTGAAAAAACAGAAAAATGATCAGCAACACTAAAACAAATTGCCCTAAGTCATATTTATACATATATGACTTTGGGGCTATTTACAACTATAGCCTCAGGGGCCCATAGCAGACATATTCACGGATATGTCCCTGCATTCGGATCGCTCTCCGGGTACATTCGTCATCCGGCTCCGAAGTCGGGGTCTTCCTCATCCGGTTCCGAAACCGAAACCGGGCTTGTCGGCATTCATCTCCGATATCCGACCATCCCATCCGAAGGGACCGTAATTCCAACAAGTGTGTTGACCGATAGAAGAGCATTCAAATCATCTATCATGGGACCCAATGATGTATTTCTGGAGAACTCAAGGACGAATTGATGGTGCCAAGTTGGTTCAATTTTTCAGGTACAACATGAAAATTGGGAGGCAAATTATACTAAAACAAGAACACAAAGATATTGCAGCTCGTAAATTTTGGATACAAGAGGGCATTAGTGAAAGGAGATTAGCTAAATTCTGGAAAATGATATGGCATGACAGTGGTGACCGCAAGATAATGATGTGCTTATGGCTTATTGTGCATAGAGCCTTGCCGATAGGGGCGTGGGCTAAAGGCCCCAATGTAGACCCTAGATGTAGTGCATGTGGACAACTAGAAAGCATTTCCCATTGTCTATAGCAATGTCATGAGGCAACGACTGTATGAGGAAGGGCATTACGATTGCTATGCCATGCCTCTAGCTCATTTACCCTTAAATGGGGACATGCTTGTTGGAATTGTCTTGATGATGATGTCGAGAAATTTGATGGCACAAGCAAAGCAATGTACAGAGGGGAGAATGGAACTATTTGATTGATCACTGATAACAATGCACCTACAATTAATGCCCAAAAGTAGAAAATTGGAGATATATGGATGTTGTTTGCACCCATTATCATATGGAACATCTAGACAACAAGATGTACCAAAGTATTTTTTGCAAACAAACGGCCTCCAATAGAATCTATTAAGCTAATATGGCACACATTAATAAGTACATTGGGGGCCCAATACGAGCGGATTGATGAGCAGATGATGCCTCAGAATTAATGAGGCTGAATTTCAGAAAACGATGGTGTACTACACCGATGGCTGCAGAAGTTAGAGTGGATATACGTTGGCAGTACGTAGTACCGAGATGGTTGTTCCCCCCTCCCATTAGATGATAGAGGGGCACGAATGACATGAGAAAGATAGAGAACAAACATGTGGCTAAATTAGTGATGTAGCCCATGCAGAAATTGGAGTGGATATACCGAGATGGTTGTTCCCCCCTCCCATTAGATGATAGAGGGGCATGAATGACATTAGAAAGATAGAGAACAAACATGTGGGCTAAATAAGTGATGTAGCCCATGTGGAAGTAGGTAATGACTACCCGTTAAAGGGACTAAAGTTGTGTATTGTATGTCATTTAAACTAATGGAGTATATGCTTATTTGGAAAAAAAATAAAAATAAAGAGTTGAATCTATATTTTACAATTCATAATGAGGGAGAGGGATTTAATGAGATTTGAATAGAATGATTTATTTCCAAATTGGAGGCTTGTTTTGTCAAAATGTACAAATACTCGTAAAAGCATTTGCTATTTCTTGAGCAAATAAGAATAAAAAATGTTTACCTTTTTAGAAACAATACCCCCTAGATTATCCATATACTGTTGTTGAAGCAAGGAGAAGTTGACGAGTTGTTTTTCTTGCAGAAAGGAAGACTGAACAACAGACAGAAAAAAGACACACATAAAATGTTTTGGCGGGTACAGAAAACCCTCGTTTTTTATTAACTTATATATCTAATGATAATTAGTGAGAATTACCTTTTTGGCCTTTCTCACTATGTATCAATCTCCCACTAAAGGCCAAACAAGGGATCAACAAAGCTGATGGGAAGATTGCACAAGACCTACACATCCTACTTGATGAATATGTTACACAATATACATAAACAATGTGTAACCTAAAGACTAAGTAATTCCCATCAAGTGACATCAATGATCTAATGCATCATGCAGTAGAGATTTTGGTCAATGCATTTGCGGCATTTTTCTTGAGAGACAACTTTCTCAAGACTGATGTAGCCAACAACTATGCATTCTCAGATTAAGTGATATTGCATTCCAATGTGTTTGGACTTTGCATAAACATAAACTCTTATTCTTGGTGCCACTTAGATATCTAAATATCCTTTTAACTGCCTCCCAATGTTTCTCACCAAGGTTTTGACAAAAATCTGCTCACAGCACCCATTGGTAATAGGCATTCATGAACTCTTTTTCATTATCAAATTTGGGGCATTCATCTTTGCTCAATTTAACATGCATAAATAATAGAGTGCTCAAAGGCTTTGCACTCTCCATATTAAACGTCTTGAGTATTTTGCATACATACTCAGATTAAGACAAATAAATACATCCATTACTCCTATCCCGAGTAATAGGCATTCCAAGGATGTGTTTATCATTTCCCAAATTTTTCATATTGAAGGTTTGACTCAGATTTTTCTTTAGTTTGGACAACTCATCCTTGTTTTAACCGGCGTCATCTACATAGAGTATCAAAATCACATATGAATCATCTATACATTTCTTCGTATATAAGCATGAGTCTTCATTAGTCCTAGCATAAATTTGGGACCTCATGAAAGCATCAAATTTTTGATACCATTTTCGGGTTGATTGCTTTAGACCAGATAAACTTTTCTTAAGTTTACATACAAGCTTTGACAATTTCAGAGAAAACAAAGGAACCACAAATTGTGAATGAGAAGGATGGAAAGACTCTAGAGGATGAAGGACAATGGTCAATAGTTTCTGGAAAGATGAAGAAGTCTAATAAAAATGTTAGGCATAATGTATCTATGGAGAAGGTCACACCGACAAATCCCATGTGGAATAAACCATGGGCTCGTCAAGAGGACTATCCAAAGAAATTATCTTTTGATAATTGTATGTTTTGTGGAATAAACGGAAATCGATGCCTCGTTCACATGAGGAGCCATCGGGGTCTGGAGTTTTGCATTCCCATAGTAATTCATATGCAATATTAGGGGATTTATTTCACGATATGGCAGAAACATTAACAGTGAAGGAGAAGGAGATTTCTCGAATAAAAGGAAAAAATAAAGTATGAAGATCACCACATGGAATGTGAGGGGATTGTGTTCTAGATTTAGAATGCATGAGGTTTGGAGGATTGTGTTAAGTGAGCAATGAGATGTTTTATGTGTAATAAAGCATAAAGATCATCGTAATGCTGGTTTAATTAGTTATTCTAAGGGTTATACATTATGTTATGCTGGCAAGGTTCATGGGGATTATTTTGGGATTGTCATGTTTATAAGAGCTAAATTTCACCCAAAAGTAATTGTTTCAGATGAATTTGGAAGATTTATTGTCGTAGAGATATGTTATGAAGGGAAAGCTCTTTGGTCAGTTGGTGTTTCACAAGAACGAAAGTTGTTATGGAGATCTCTAAACTCAGTGCTTGATAATGGTAGACTGGGTTTATTGATGGGAGATTTTAATTTTTGTTGTGAGACAGATCAATCAACATCTATCCACTCTATTATGGATGGATCAGAGGCTCAAGAATGGAGAGATTTTGAGACTAAAGTCATGTTAAGGGATGTATGGAAATGGATCAAGGGAGAGGAACCTGGTTATACCTTTCAATCGGCTCAATATAAGGATACTTGGAGTAGGTTGGATCGAATGTATGTAATGCATACCGAAGGTTTTTTACCAGAGATTTTGGATATTTTAGTGTCTTATGGGTCAATTATATCAGATAATTTCCCATTAATTTTTGAGTTCAATCACCACTCAATTAGAGGTTTTCATGAGTTTTTAGGAAAACCACCGTTGATTTTTAATTCATCATTTTTGGATCATGAGATCTTCCATGCCTATATGTGTCAATTGATTGATGCATTTGCCTATCGTGTTCAATTTGATGGGTATGAAGCATGGGAAATATTTGTTTCAAATGTTCAGAGGTTGGCTAGATATTATGGAATTTACCATGCTTTTAAAAGGAGAAAGAAATTAAGTCTCCTAGTTAATTTGCTTGATAAATGCAACTCATTGTTAACTTATTGGCCAACGGATGTAGAGTTGATGGGATATCAAGAGGTATTAATTTATGCGATGCATGACCTAACGACAAAAAATTATCAACATGTTAGACTACATCGTCTAAGACAAGAAGTGGATGATGCTAATTGTCAATCACATAAGTTTTTTCATGACCTTCACTAATTACATGCACGACATAATGTGGTAAGGTTAGAGGAAAATGATATCATGTGTTTCGATCCTCAAGAAATTGTGAAGAAAAGCATAGAATATTATACACAATTGTTGGATGTACAAACGTGTATCGATGATAATGTTAAAAAGGATAGAGATGTATTTTTTAATGGAGTGAAAAAACATGTATTGCATGATGTGGCACAATCATTAGATGCTAATATTTCAGAGGATGAGGTGGAACATGTCATGTCACATCTTGCTAATGATAAGAGTCCTGGGTGGGATGGATTAACACATGAACTCTTTAAGAAATATGTGATTAAGTTAAAGAGGCCTTTTACGGTTTTATTTCAGAAGGTGTGGACATTAGGGAAAATGCCTCATTCTTGGAAGATTGGTTTTATCAAGCTTTTGCTGAAGGTGCCTTCTCCATCTTCCTTTGCTCAATGGAGGCCTATTTCATTGATGGGGGGAATGTACAAGATTTTTGCAAAAGTGATGGCCAATAGGTTGCATAAGGTTTTACCTTCTATTATTCATAATGCTCAATATGGGTTTTTAGCAAAAAGAGACATTTTACATAATATTTTAAATGTTCAAAGGAGTCTAAACAAGAATTAGTGTTGCTACAAATGGATATCGAGAAAGCCTATGATAATGTGGATTGGTCATTTATAAATCATTTGATGTCTCATATGGGTTTTGGTGATCGTATGTCTAAGTTGATATACACATTAGGGGAGGGTTCGGTTTCACATGTGATGTTTAATGGAGGAGTAACACAACCAATTTCTATTTGGAGGTCAGTTAGACAAGGATGCCCGGTAAGTCCTTTACTATTCACTATTGTGACACATCCTATTCTTGTTAAGTTACACAATATGGCTATGGAGGAAGAATTGCTTGGACTAAGGTTGCCATCAGGGAAGCCATGTATTGTTCAAGCTCTCGCAGATGACCATATTATGTTTTTGGCACCTAATTGGGAAAATATTAGTAAGACAAGAGATGTGTGGGAATTGTTTTCAAATGCTTCAGGGTATAGAATTAATATACACAAATCTGTCCTCATTTCATGTACAGAACAAGATGTGTTAGGGTTGGGGTGGTTAGGAAGGATAGTACATCGTGGTATGATTTGTCGTCACCTTGGATATCCAATTGGGGTGGAAGTTTCTCATGTCAAACTTATTGAGTGGGTATCCAAAAGGTTGGAGGATAAGTTTATGTATTGGAGGTCTCAGTTTTGGCCTTTTCATGTAGGACTTAAGGTGGTCCAATCGATTATGGTCTCTATGATATCTTATTATCTTCCTTTGATCCCATGGTCAAAGAAAGCTCTTGAAATGTTGTCACGTTGGATGCGAATGTTGTTATGGAAAGAAAAGGGAAAAGTGCCTTGTCATGGTTGGCATGGGATCATGTTTGTAGTCCGAAGCGTCTTGGTGGGGCATCAATATTGAATCTATATGAGCATATGGTGGCTCGTGGATTTACTTTCATTTGATTCATGTTTGAAGGTGTACAACCTTGGACAGAAATGGCGGCATAGTTTATAGAGAAGAATGGAATAAAGCGTGGAAACATGAAGGTTGAAGCGAATTGGTGGAATGTAATTAATTCTAACAGGGATGTCAAAATCCATTGTTGACATCTTGGCAAAGTATGTTGGATTTTGTGGAATGGCATCCCCCACAAGAAAGGGGACGTGCCAATTCATTACAAATGGAGGTTTTGGCAACATCAAGGTTGTTGTGGAGGGAAGGTAAACAAATTCTTAACCTTCAATTTAATCAGATGGCTAGATTGGGTTTGGTAATAGTTAAGGATGCTATGTTGGTTTCACAAAGAAGATTAATGGATTTTCGAACAATAAGATCAACATTTCGTATTCCAAAAGGTTATAACTTTATTTGGGATAAGTTGCAATAAATACTATCTTCGCATGAGCCAATTCCTGATTTAGATTTAGCAATCTCAAGAACTTGATTGGAGGTTTGTTGGAAATAAGAGATTGACTATGATCTCAACGGATTTTTCTTATCACAAGTTGATTTACAAAAATAAGTGGTTGGAAGAAAGGGTTATAAAGATATGGGGTTTTCATAAGCCCATTACTTGGTGGTTTCATGTGATAAAGGCAGGTTGGTGTTCTCGATTGATGCTACGAGCCAAGGTATTTATTTGGAGATTTATGGTTGGAGTTTTACCATTAGGGGATGCATTAAAAAAAAGAACATTACTAAAGGATTGTGTTTCTTTTGTTCGGTGGAATTGGAACATAGTAGGCATCGATTTATTTCATGCCCGATGGCAAGGATGGTTTGGAGGTGTATTAGTTTAGTATGGATGTCTCTAATAGGAGTAAGTCTATCTTCCTTTAGTTGGGTTTTTGCACATATGGAGAACAATGAACCAATGCCTCATTTTCAAATTATTTTTGAGTTCTTGAGGTATTGGGGGCTATGGTTCAATTGAAATATGTGGAATGCCTTCATTTTTTTATTCGCAAGTTGGGGTGAGAAAATATGTTCTAAAGTTAAAAGGAATTTTTTTGTGGCAATTGACAGTGCTAGAGAAGTCACAAAATCTTAACCACGAAGAGAGAGAACTTTGCAAGGTCACATATCATCATACTCGCCATTTGATTTGGAGTGAGGGTGGCATTGGGTTTGGTGTCGTAGTATTCTTTAGATCCCTAGATAGAAGGGTTCTATACTTTGTAGTAAGTTAGTCATGGTGGTGTATTTTGTTTCATCATGAAAACCATTATTTACGAGAGAGAGAGAGAGAGAGAGAGAGAGAGAGAGAGAGAGATTAGCGTCTTCTAAGGCCAAAATTGGCCCATGAGACAAATGGTTTACAACAAAAAATGGGATATTTACCCATTCATCGAAAGTAAAAAATAAAAATAAAAATAGAGTTTTAAGCTAAATAGTTCTAGTAAAATAACAAACATGTTCTATATAAAAAACATGTTCTACAATGAAGATGATGTTATACTAGGCCTAATTTCATTTCCATCCAGGTCTCTCGAAGAGAAGCGGGAGGTCAAAGGGTTTCGATGTGGATGTGGCCTATGGTCCCAATGTAAAAGGTACCCCAACCATAGCTTCTCGTCGACGTAGCTCACATTCCCTTATCTTCTTAATCTTTTCTACTCCGTGTCGATTTGTTTTGAAGCCCAACATCCGAGGGTGTTTGGTTTTTCTTTCCATTTCGGCTTCCTCAAGAGAGAGGCCAAGCGGCGTAAGTGTATCCACATTCATCGTCTCCCCTTGTTCTTGAAAAATTTCACTAGTTACAAGTTGATGAATAGTAAAAGGGTTATGGTTAACACTTTGTAATTTATTCTCCCTATGTTGTTTTAGCTCTAAGATATACCTACCTAGTCTCTTTACATCCGGGGTATCTAATAGTTTGGAGAGGGTGGAAGAGGGGGAGAGGGTCCTAATATGTCTTGGTATTCCACTCGTATCTCGGCATAAGTTGGGCACTTGCATGTGAAGTGATACTCATCCTCTATCTCTATGTGGCACAACCTACATAGCCTTTCCTCTCTAGGGACTCTATTAGCCCGACCATTCTCAATCTCAAGTTGGTGAGATGATATCCCAAGTTGTCCAATGGCCACCCTTAGTGCATTTGATAAGAATGTATCTAGATATCTTGGTTGTGTAATAAAACCTAATTAAGAGAAGTGCAAGAAGTGTCCGCTCAACATGCATCTTTCTTCTTTGTAAGTACCCACTTACTAGATACAACGTTGAGATTCTTTGGTCGTGGCACCAAGGTCCATGTCCCATTTCACATGAGTGCATCCATCTCCGATCAATTTTGCAGGTAACATGCATTGGCAACTACTTCTTGTCAGAATTAGAGAGGCCATCATCCAAGAGGTTTTGATTCTTACGCTCAGTTATACCATTCTATTGTGGATTGTATGGTACAATATGCTCATGCCTTAATACATTTTCTTCACAAAACCTCGTTCATTCATCACTAAAGTACTCCCCTCCATTGTTGGTGCGAATAGTCAAGATATTAAGTTGATATTGATTTTCTACATATGCTTTGTAGCTTGCAAATGTATTGTATTCTCTTGATTTCTTCTTAAGAAAGTATAAGACCATGAATCTTGTGAAGTCATCTATAAATGAAATAAAATACTTGTTACCATCTATTGATAGAGATTGCATCAGTCCACATATGTGTGAATGAATTAGTTGTAGTGATCTTTCCGTCCTTTTCTGTTTGCCTATTGGAAACTTTTGTTGACATTGCTTGTCGTAGAGGCATCCCTCGCATATAGATATATAGCTAAATGACTTTGTTGGAATTCCTTCGAATAGTTTATGAACTTGACTAGTCTTCATTGCCTTCGGGTTGAGATGCCCGAGTTGATGATGCCAAAGCATTGTAGAATCAACATGTGAAGTGCTTGACGCAAACAAGGCTTGTATATGAGTTTGGTCTACCATTTGTAAAGGGCAGAGTCTTCCAGATTTAGGGAAAGTTACTCGTAGCATTTCACAAGTAGGCAAATCATGAGAAATAACCGCAAAATTATTATTGAATTATATACATACTTGTTCCATCACTTGGATATTAAGTTTCTCATTACACTTGGAACATAATAAACATATGGAATGCTTACCGTCTTTGATTTGTTTAGAGAAAGTTGTCCTTCCCCTTTACCAATGGTGACTTTTGTGCCATGATCACCGAATGTAACTTGGAGTGCTTGTGGAAGGGGGTAGTAGTTATATAGAAGATTTCTGTTATTCATCAAGTGATGTGTTGCTCCAATTTTGAAGAACCAATGTTGTCATTGCCTATTTTTTTATTCAATTGACTTTTATTTGCATCATAGTTTGTAAAAGTTTGTATACAATTGTTGTCTTCATCTTCTTCACAATAGCTCACATTATCATTTTGCAATGATGCACTATGTATTGAGGATAAGACTTCTTCCCTTTCCTTTTAAGATCAAATTGCTTCTTTCTATAATCTTTTTCAAAAGGACCAGGCTTGTTTATTACAATACGAACATGTGATTGTAGATATCGTCACGCCTCCCATTCCATTTGATTTGTTCTTATGTTGAAACTTCTAGCTGTTTGAAAACCGTTCAAATTTCTGCTTCACAAAGTTGCCAGGATAATTTCTCATTGAGGTTCCCATGGCCATGTGGCTAGCCTTGTGTTGTGAACTCATTCTTTTGCTTCATAGTTCATCATGCTTTAACTTTGCTACTAAATTTTTTAAATTTAAATTTTTGTCTTCATTGTGAATACTTATAAAATTCATCCATGATTCTGACCGTAGCGCTCCCATTAAAATTTCACATTTGGACATTTCATCGATATTATTACCTGAAGAGATCCAACTATATCTAATTGTTTTTTCCACTTTATTATAAATGTGTCAATCTATTCGCTTGCTTCATCTATAAGTTCATCAATGATCTTAATGAAAAAAAATGTTGTCCCGTGAGATGGTTGATGAATCTTTCGCAAATACTCCCACATTTCGTATGTTGTGTTTAAGTTTCGAATATAATCAACTTGCTTGTCATTCAAGTGCATTATTATCTCCATTCTAGCATCGAGGTCTCTGCTTTTCCACATGCTCCTCCTAGGTTCTTCTTCAAGCATTTTCATAGAACCATCTACTATTTCTTTTAGGTTATTACACTCCATTATCAACTCTATCCATCTTGCACATCCTGTAATTGTGAGTAGTTAGTTTCTCAACTACATATTTTCTTTCTATACTTGATGTATTTGCAGGATGGTGATTGTTTGATGTGGATGTGGACCGGTTTTCTGTTGAACTCCATCTTGCTTAGATCGTTTGGATCAATCCACGAACAAAATGTTTTGTGTTTTGATTGATGTCTCTAATTTAGCTCTGATACCATGTAAGAAATCAAGCAATAACACAAGAGATAGGAAGAAAATAATAGAGAGAGAGAGATCAAGAAACTAATTGATGTATTTCTCACACCGTGACATGAATAGTGGTTACAATGTGCATATATAAGAGAGAGGGTAGTTACAAAACGTTTTATAAAATAGGGGTATTTTAGGAATAATTATTTATTACTTTATTTATCATAATATGTTTTATTTTTCTCCTAATTATTCTTTATTTTATATTCTAACACCCAGTGTAGCCAACATAACACTATAACACCTATGTAGCATCGCCCAAAAGCGGTGATGGTAGGCAGTAGGATACAACCCCAAAAGCCATGGCAGGTTGCTTTATAGCACCACCATACAACCACCACGGCGGGCAGTTAGCGCCGCAACACAACAGCTATGCCAAGCGGTTGCACGTTGGCACAACAACCATGGCTTGGTAGGCGCCTCTGCAATGCCACCACAAAGCATGCTTGGGTGGCCAAAGCTTCGCGGACGCGGTAGTTTAGAGAGAGTGATGTCTCCATAAAAAAATGTTGGGTAATTGGGCTGCACCCTCATGGGACATTAGCATTGTGGTAAACACACTTGTGCGCCACGGTATCCATGGGTAAGGTCTTTCACGTATAGCAAGCGATTTTTTTCTCTATACATGAGTTGTTTTTTTATGGGGGTGTGTTTTTTTCTCAATATATATCTATCCTAAAATCACACTATATGTATATTTATCGTCTTAACGCTATATATCATGTGCTTTTTCTTCTTATCAAATAGGCGATATATATAGATATAGATATAGATATAACTAGGTGTGCATTTTCCTAGTCGAATGTTATCGCTACATATATAGAACTTCCTAATGCACACTAATAATTTCTCAGTGGGATATAATCTTTATACATGTCTATTTGTATCTCAGACTAGTGCTTTATCTCGATGGGATATATATCCCTACCTAAACCCGCAACACCCACGATTTATACGCTCCTCATTGTTACACACATTTTCATGAATTGATACACACAATATTTGTTGTCCGTGGGACAGATTGGTAATTTGGGAATAAAATGAATCTAGATGTAGGTGAAGTAGGTAAAGGCAACTGTAATAGAGAAGGCGGCGAAGAAAATGCAGTTGTGAAAGATGGAGCTAAAAACGAGTAAAGATTGAAGCACGCCAAGCGGGAAAGAAAACTATAAAATGTGAAGCACAAACGAAACAGAGGAGGAGGACAAAAGAGAGAAGAGAAGGCACCTATTTAGAATAGGAATACAGTAGTAAGACACGTACTGAATATCTGATTGTGCTTTCTATTTGTGACTCTGGCCGTGCGCCATGTATTTCTGTTCCGAATTACATAATATATATCTACTTTTGGGTCCAATCTGTTCTGGGTCTTGAGATCATTTTTGAATTATAACATTGTGAATTAAGATCCTGTTTTATGGTTAACATATGCCGACCGTTTCTCGGCACGAATCGGATTGTAGAGCAATCCCTCTATCACCTTGACCTCCATCACGTACCATAGTCCCCTGATCCGATTACCATAGGAGTAATCGAAGGTGTTGCTTCCAAATAGGAGACAACACAATTTTGCATGCCCGGTTCACGTTGTGCATCACAAAACGTTGGTGGAGACCCCTAGCCGCCATTATGGCGCCCAACCGTCTTCCCCGCTCTCGGCTCTTGTTCCGTTGCGCCGAGCCAGCCGAGGATACCACTGACTCCGCGATCACTCAACACTCATCACCAGAAACCCCAAAATCACACCCCTCACCAGTCATCCCCCACACAATCACATATCGGCCCCGAACTCGCCACTCGTCCGAGTCCGTCGGAAGTCTCTCAACAATCCGAGTTCAACCCCTTTCCGGCCCTACCGGAAGACCCAGATTTTGACACAATGTCGTACCACTCCTATACCCGCTACATGGATGGCCCCGACGTAGGATATTATTTTCATTTAAGTTTTACTATAGAAAATTAATGTATATTCCAGATTTCTCGAGAACATTCTAGAAGCTTTAGGACTACTCCAAAGAGCATTATAAAAGGAGGCACAAGGCATTATTTCGAACCAAATTGGTTCAACGCTAGTCTTAAGCCTCATAGCTATTTTGTACTTACTCTTCATATAATATATCATCTTTTATCATCATCATCTCTCTCTCTCTCTCTCCCCTTTTCTCTCTTCCTCTCTTGGGAGTCTTACACAATACCGTCCTCTTAGTACTAATAGTACTTCCCTTCTCCAATACTAATTCTCTCTCTGTTTTAGTACTATTCCTGATAGTTTGAACCAATTTTTCTCCTCTAGTCTTCTTTTCGGTTTCCCTCATCCTCTTACGCCCCCTTTTTTTTTCTTCCAATACTATGGCTACTGTTAGCGCCCAAGAATATCAATCCGTTTTTTCCGAGGTACAATGTCTAAAAGAAAAATTCGTTGCATTGGAACAAGAAAAGCAACGATTGTTAGGGGATCTTCAACAAATCGCTCTAGAAAAACAACAAACGTAGCAACAACATGGGGAATTGCAAAAACAACATGGGGAGTTAGTGTTACGTGTACAACAACTCGAAGCAACCATCGTAGCGTTGCAACAACAAGGATCAAGTACCCAAGGATTCCATAAAGAGCCCAAGATTGGACTTCCTATGAAATTCGATGGAACGCAATCGCAATTTAGGGGATTCTTTATCAGGTACACTTAGTCCTTCAAATGCATCCTTCCCGATACCCCATGGATGCATCCCGAGTAGGCCTAATAGGCATGTTGCTTAGCGGCTCAGCCTTGGCATGGTTCGCTCTGCTTCTAGAAAAATAATTGCCCTTGCTTAATAACTTTGAAGACTTTATTAGTGAGTTTAAATCCTGCTTTGGAGATACCGACAACATCAGGACGACGATCAACAAAATCCGACGATTGCGTCAAGGCGATTGTCCAGCCTACGCGGCGGATTTTCGTCTACTCGCCTTAGATATTCCCTGGGATGATCATATGCACTAATGGAGCAGTTTCACTACGGTCTATGAAACGATGTCAAAGATTTACTTTTAACCTTCCCCGAAGAACCAAAGTCTCTTACAGAGGCAATCAGTCGACCGGTCCGATGCGACAACCGCCTTTTCGAACGACATTCAAAACGTCAATTACAAATACCACACCCTAGGCCAGAGCCCACATATGCCTCACTCGCAGCTAAACCGTTTGCATGAGATGTATCTTAGGCAAATACTCCAACACCGATGGAGATCGACACCATGTGTTGACGTGGCCCGTTATCGGAAGAAGAAAATCAACGACGACATGCAAATCGATTATGTCTTTATTGCAGTGGACCAGGGCATATCGCCATCAACTGTCCCCATAAGCCAAGAAGATAGGTAAATCAAATCGTAGCCTGTACTAAACCCGAATCAATTTCCTTAGGAGTGTCTGATAGTATTACTAGTACTGATAGCCTAGGAATCTCAAACAAATTTGAAATCCTTAGTCAATTAGAAGAAGAGTTAAACGACTGAGTCCAGCCAAAATAGGAGCCGTTTGGTTGGACAACCCTAGATCTATGCAACCCATTAGTAGTTCCATTCCCTCTAAGCAAGTTAGCAATGTGTTTTTAGCCCAAGTCATGGTTAGTACTAAAAGTACCCCTCCAGTACACGTCTTAGCACTTTTAGATTCCGGAGCCAATTCATGTTTCATGGATCAGAATTTTGCCCAAGCTTCTCAGATATCCTTAAGAAAACTTCCTTGCCCCGCATCTGTAGTAGTCATTGATGGTCGTCCCATTGCTTCTGGGAATATTATAGAAGAGTCAAAACCCATTCAGGTTGTCCTAGGTAGTTTTGTGTGTGTGGTATCATTTAATATAATTAGTAGTCCAGAGCATCCCATTGTCCTGGGATTACCTTGGTTTGAATTACATAATCCAGACATAGATTGGAGAACAAGAGAAGTCCGGTATCGACAAGCCCAAGAATCTACTCATCGAGTTTCGACCATTTCACTCCATCAATTATGTGAAGAAGGACACAAGGAGGCAATGTTTCTATTTGCAATATCAGTACATCCTTCCAACAATACTAAGAAGGAATCCTTAGTTCAACTTTAGGAGAAATATCATCCTTATGCTGATGTATTTGACAAGGTAAAAGCCAGTACTCTTCCTCAACATCGTCCCTACGATTGTCCCTACGATTTACAACCAGGAACACAACCACCATGGGGACCAATTTACAACTTGTCACCAACTAAGTTAGAAGTCCTTCGAGCCATCTCCGGCCGGTGCACCTAGTTTCTTTGTTACGAAGAAAGATGGATGACTTCGTCTCGTCGTTGATTACCGCGGCTTGAATAAGGTCACCATTAGGAATAGGTATGCACTTCCCCTTATATCAAGTCTTTTAGAGTGAGTAAATGGTGCTAAGTTTTTTTACAAAAATCGACCTACGAGGAGCGTATAACCTCGTGTGGATCCGACTGGGAGATGAATGGAAGACCGCTTTTCGCACCCAATATGGGCACTTCGAGTATACCATTGTCGTGAAGAAAACCGGCCATAGGCGGAATTGGAGAAAAGGGTGCATGGACTGGCTCTTACACGGATGGACGCGTGAATTGATATTTTGATATTTTGCACATGATTCATAAATGGATCGACTGATGTAAATACTAAGTAGTACACATTTATTAGGGGATTGTGCGTATCTCTGTCAGAAGGGACAAGGAATAAGGCGATTTGACTAGGGATGGGAACTATTTAAGGAAAAGAGAGAGGGGAGAGAAGATATCTGTTGAGAGACAAGCTCAACATTTGTGCGTAATACGATGCGTAACTAGTGCGTAGACTGGGTGCATAAAACCGGTACGTAGACCGGTGTGAAGACAGGCCGTATTGGTGCGTAGGCCGAAAGGCCGTTAGAAAGATATTCCTCGTAAGGAATAGTTTTGGGAGTAAGTGTCGAGGCTCATTTATGAGCAGTCAAGTACTGCTAGTACTTGTGTCAGCCCATTGTCAGGGCTTGTATAAAAGTGCTCACTGAGCACATCCTATGTAGAGATTGAGTATTATTTTTCGAATTTAAGTTCTTGAGTTACTCTCTCTCTCAGTCTCTTCTGTGCGTACTGTGCAAATCTAAGCTTTCCATTAAACCTGCGTTTTTTGTTGTTTGGTTTTCCTATATTGCTTTCGCACGTCATTCTTTTCATGGTATCAGAGCGCGAGGGTTGAGAACCTCTGCAGCTGACTTTGATTGAAGAAGTCCCTTTACGGACTGAAGCAAGCCCCACGTGCCTGGAATGCGAAAATCACGCATCGGCTGCGTCGGATGGGCTTTGCGATGTCAAAATCGGACTCCTCGTTGTTCATTCGGAAAGGTCGACTTGGGCCAGTCAGTATTTTACTCTATGTTGATGACTTGGTCATCATCGGCGCTGACCTAGGTGAAATCAACCGGCTCTAGCTTGCGGCATCATTCGACATGAAGGATCTTGGGGACCTTCATTACTTCCTCGGGATCGAAGTGATCCGCACCCCCGAAGGCATACTAATCAGCCAACGTCATTATGCGCTGAATATGCTCTTCAAATTTGGGATAGCAGACTGTAAGTCCGTCTCGACTCCTCTGGATAGAACTGTCAAGCTTTGCCCCAATTCCGGCAAGTTTTGTGATCCGACAAGGTTCCGACAAGTTGTCGGAAGCCTTATCTACTTGACAATCACCCGACCCGATCTCAGTTATCCAGTCGGGGTGATCAGTCAGTTCATGGCGCGACCTACCAAGGAGCACCTTTAGTGTGCGCAACGCATACTGCGGTACGTAAGCGGCACTAAGGACCGGGGACTGCTATATCGGACCGACACAGCCCCGCAGTTGGTCGGCTACACTGATGCCGACTGGGCCGACAATGTTGCTGATCGCCGATCCATGTCTGGATATGCGTTCTCTCTTGGGAGTGCCGCGATAGCGTGGAGTAGCAAGAAGCAGCCGACAGTTGCACTGTCGAGTACCGAAGCCGAGTATAGAGGAGCGGCTGTCGCAACATGCGAAGCCATATGGTTGAAGCAGCTACTTAAGGATCTGCAGGTGGAGGTGTCCGATCCAACGACGATCTACTGCGACAACCTCAGCAACATCCAACTCGCGAAGAACCCCGTCTTCCACGCACGGATCAAGCACATTGAGGTGCACTACCATTTTGTCCGTGAGCGTGTCCTTTTTGGTGAAGTCGAACTTCAATATGTTCCGACGGATCGGCAGACCGCCGACATCTTCACCAAGTCTATTGGTTTGGGCAAGATGCGGCAATTTTCGGGTGCGCTTGGGTTGCGTCACCTCGATGTGCCGAACTTGAGGGGGAGAAACGTTCCAGATAACCATGAAAGGGAGCATGAAAGGAGCGAAAAGAAAAAACCTCGGATCGGCTGAAGAAGCCGAGAGCGGATCCGCGGAAGAATTCGAAAGCGGACCCAAGGGGAGTAGCAGAAAGAAAGAGCCAAAGCCAACCAGGCATGGGGGAGATGACGCCGTCAAGGGCGAGAAGACCGGAGCCGAGTTGGAGACAACCAACTCAGACGAGAGCAAAAACCGATCGGAGGTAGCCGAGTTAGTTCAGATGTTTAATTCAAATACATTGAATCAACTGAGGGCCAAGCAGAAAAGAAGGCAGCAGGAGAAGCGCCAACACCGCGACAGCAAGGGACCTGTGAAGGGCCGTGGGAGCAGACAAGTCGACCAGAAGGGTCGAAGCGCACGGAGTCGAATAGGCCGAGGAGCAAGGAGAAGCCGGAGCGTAGGTCCGGCAGAGCAAGCGAAACCTCAAGTTGAGCTTGAGGGGGAGTGTTGAGAGACAAGCTCAACATTTGTGCGTAATACGATGCGTAACCAGTGCATAGACTGGGTGCATAAAACCGGTATGCAGACCGGTGTGAAGAAAGGCCGTATCGGTGCGTAGACCGAAAGGCCATTAGAAAGATATTCCTCGTAAGGAATAGTTTTGGGAGTAAGTGTCGAGGCTCATTTATGAGCAGTCAAGTACTGCCAGTACCTGTGTCAACCCATTGTCAGGGCTTGTATAAAAGTGCTCACTGAGCACATCCTATGTAGAGATTGAGTATTATTTTTCGAATTTAAGTTCTTGAGTTACTCTCTCTCTCAGTCTCTTCTGTGCGTACTGTGCAAACCTAAGCTTTCCATTAAACCTGCGTTTTCTGTTGTTCGGTTTTCCTATATTGCTTCCGCACGTCATTCTTTTCAATATCGCGCGTTGGCGAGGACGAAGTGCTGCAGCAGAACCGAGTGCCGGTCTCTCTCTCTCTCCTCAAATCGTCGTTCTCTTCAGGTGTCGGGAGTTCGTTGACTCTGCTTCGTGGACAACCCGTGTGCTTCTAGCAGAGTCTCTCTCTCCTTCCCCTTTCCCCTCTTGTTTCTTCGAGTCGTGTGGTTGTCGTCGGTGTGCGTGAGTAGGACCCCGTGTCGGGTCCATTACCGGGTTGCCGATTGTAAGCTACTGACTATAGTAATCAGATTCCTATTTTTCTTGATCTTAGTCTCTCTATGTGTGCTTGCATCTCTCTCTCTCTCTCTCTCTCTCTCCTTGGTCCGAGACCCCCGTGGTCCCGCCTCTTTCTCCACGCACACGTGTAACAACGCGACATATTTGGTGAACCCGACGTGAAAGGGCGGCAAAGGAGTCGAAAGATGAGGGGATCAGAGCTAGCAGAGGCAATGGCGGTAACCGTCGACCGGCTGGTGAGCGCTCGTGAGGGGACGGGTACCCTCGATAGAGCCATTGAATCGATCGTTGGCTCTATAGGCCGGTTCGGAGGGAAAGACGCCACAAGTTATTTGGAGGCTTACTGGGCCGAAATGATCATGAGGGATATCCCGGTGGACAGGCGGTTGTCCAGATTCCCTCGGGTGGTGATGCCGGGCATCCACGTGGAGGTGCTCGAGGTGTTGGCCGGATACCAGACTTGGGAGGAGTTCGAGCTGCAGCTCCTTGAGAAGTACGGGTTTGACGACTCGCTTCGGCTGTCGAGGCGGGACTTCATGGTGTGGGTGGAAAGCCCCGGAAAGGGGAGGAACACGTCAGTGCTCCTCCAGGAGTTCGAAAAACGGTTCGCATGGCTATCGACGCTGGACCGGACGATGCTCAAAACGAGTCGAGTACTACTGTTTGTCAAGTCGGTGGACGTGCTGGACAGGGAAAAGGTGGGTCCCCTATTGGAAACGGACGAAGGGCTCACGGCACACTGGGCAGTGGTAAAACGGGTCTGCATCCGTTTCGACAAACTGCGTGATTGGAGCGACGGAAGCTCGTCGGGGTCAGGGCCGGTGCCGGGGAGGAGGCTCGAGGAGCCGGTATCGGTGCCGGCCGGTAGGAAGGAAGAGACCCGAATCTGGCCAGAGTCGGGGTCGGCATCGAACGACGTGGTCAGAGGCCCATCCAGAGGAGCGGCTCTGGAGGAGCTGACACAGATGGTGCGCGACTTGCAGATCGCACAAGCCCGGAGAGACAGTGGTGAACAACCTCGCGATCGGAGGCCGCCGGTTGGGCAGCGGTGCATGTGGTGTGACGCGATCGGTCACATTCAGAAGGATTGCGCGGATTTCGCCGACGCGCTCAGGACTAACGCGGTGTACCTTTGGAACGGGTGGGTGCACGCGAGCAAGACCTAGAGAGCCCTAGAACTTATTACAGAGCGCGACGAAATTAAGAGGTTGATGGAAGAGGCCGCGGCACGGCATGTTGAAGCCGTTAACTACTCAGTGTCGGCGGGAATTCAGGTCGGGGGTGACGAGACCCGGAAGGCGAAGGACTCCGGATTCTGGCCGCTAGTGCTAGAAGGCCTCTCCGGAGTTCGGCTGAAGAAGGAAGAGGTGGACCGCGTGGAACAGCAGGTTCAGGAGGTCACCGGTTGGGACGATCCGGTCGAAGAGAAAACGGGCTTCGTAGAAGCCGCTTGCCAAAACTACGAGGTTCTGGTGGAGGACTAACGGGCAGGAAAGGCTGGAGGGGTCGGTCCCCCGTAGAGGTATGAGACCCGGTTTGGACCGAAACCGACCGGTGCCGGCAACCCAGGTGCGCCGGATGGAAAGAAGCAGGTGAGGTTTCGGTTGAGCACCAAAATCGAAAGGACTACAGACCTGCGAAAGGTCCTGGAGGAACGTATCCTCGACAGTAAAGTGGAGCTGTTGTTGCGGGAGGTGCTGGGAATCGCCAAGAGGGAGTTCCACGACTCTATCGTAGACTTAGTGAAGCGGAAGAGGCTCTCGACGAAGCCGGAACCGGAGAAGCCGGTGGAGGTGCGGACCACGCACTTGGAAGATGCAGCGCTAGAAGATGAGTTGGCGGGAAGCCACTACACGAAGCCGCATTGGGCTAGGGCAACTACGGAAACCCCTGTACGGATCGGCAACATTCTGGAACCGGTGGTGGCATTGGTAGACCATGGATCCGAAATCAACCTGATGTCCATGGATTTCTACAAGAGGGGTAAATGGCCAATCAACACCAAGCACGGCTGGAAGATATGGGCAACGATGCGCGCCACGGAAGAACTACATGGGGCCTGTCTGAACGTACAGGTGAAAATCGGCGATGTCGAGATCGACTAGCACTTCTTCGTGCAGGAGATGTCCTCGCATCCGGTTATACTAGGAGAGCCATACATCACGGCAGCATGGATGGAGACCAAGGTGTTGGACAACGGTTCGGCCTATGCAAGAGTCAAGAGCCAGGACGGGCACCCCGGAAAAACCACACAAATGTACAGTAGAGAAGAAGAGTTGTACCATAGGTAGGAAATTTTGGTTCTCCGAAAATGGAGGTGGTACTATAGCCATTGTTAGCGGCCGGGAGAGGAAACGAGCGGAGGAGCGCCTCAAGGGATGCAGAGTCCTCTCCCCCGACGAAGAAATTAGCGGCGCCGTGGAGGCGGCGTCTTTTGACGACACCTTGGGCGAGTTGCGAAAGGTGATTGGTCAAGACCTTAGAGAAGACCAGACTGTTTCGGTTGGTTCGATGGGAATGTACGAAGTCATCGCGGACTTCGGGGAAAAGATCGGGTCGGATCGGATGGCTCGCGTGGATACAAAGTACAAGAATGTGGACCAGAAGGTGAGGCCAGTCGCGGCACCCTTGCCGAAGGGTAGCGAGGAGCGGATAAAAGGGGTCGCGTCGGACCCGAGTTTACGGAATCCGGCTGGCATAGGGCACCGGTTCACTGACATAACGCTACGGGAGCTCAAGGTTGGTGGGGGTGGCTTCCTACTGCCGGTGGAGGAGAACAAGTTTCGGAGAATGCTCAGAAGGCATGGGAAAGCCTTCGCGTTCTCGCCGGAGGAGATCGGGTGCGTGGACCCGACGGTCTTCGAACCGATGGTGATCTTCACGGTACCGCATGTACCGTGGAATCTCAAACCGATTCCGGTGCCAAGAGCTCACATCCCGAAGTTGATGGAGCTTCTGAAGCAAAAGGTGGAGATGGGCATCCTCGAACCGTCGAGTGCCCCGTATTCAAATCGGTGGTTTACAGTGCCGAAGAAGAACGGCACGCTGCACTTCATTCAGGACCTACAACCGGTCAACAAGGTGACCATCTGGAATGCAGGAATCGGACCAACCATAGACGAGTTTGCGGAGGCCTTTGCTGGAAGGTCGATCTATTTGGTTGGTGACTTATACTTGGGGTACGACCAGTTCCAGCTAGCTGTGGAGAGCAGGGATATCACGACGATGCGAACTCCTCTTGGCTTGGTACGGATGTGTACCCTACCACAAGGCGGGACAAATTCGGTGGCACATATGGTGAGCACAATGAACAAGGTGCTAAGGGACTGCATCCCGGATATCACCATGCCATTTTTGAACGACATCCCGATAAAGGGGTGTCCGATGGATGATGCGGACGAGACTGTCGGGCTAGATGGATGCCGGAGGTTCGTCATGAACCACATCAATGACTGCGAGAAGGTGCTGCAGAGGGTCGAAAACGCACGACTCACCTTCTCCGGAGAAAAATCGACGTTCGGGCAGTCGGAGATATTGGTGGTCGGGCACCTGTGCGGGCCCTACAGTAGGAAACCGTCTCCGGCAAAGGTAGAGGCCATCTCAGCGATGAGGGACGATTGTGGGTCGGTCACGGAGGTCCGCAGATTCTTGGCATGCGCGTTCTACCACATCTGGATTCCGCACTACGCGTATGTTGCGGAACCTCTCTACGGGCTATTGAAAAAAAGGTGTGGGTTCGAGTGGAGGACGGAGCACATGGAGTCGGTCCGGAGACTAAAGGGGGCGCTTACGGTAGCGCCGGCCCTACGTAAAGCGGTTTACGGCAAGGGTGTCCCCATTTGCATAACGGTGGACATGAGCCTGACCGGGATCGGGTGGGTAATCAGTTAGGAGGACAAGGACGGCGTACGATTCCCGATCCGGTTTGGGGCGAAGGTATTGAGCAAGCGGCAGCGAGGATACGCCCAAGTTAAGCGCGAGCTTTGGGGTATTGTTTCGGCAGTCAAGGCCGACATGGACTATCTGATAGGGACGGAGGTGATCATCGAGACGGACTGCCTGCCGATACTCGGCATGGTTTCCGGATGCGCGACGCTGGACCTAGCAATGCTCCGGTGGATAGCGTACATTAAGTCCTTGAACCTGGAGATACGGCACATCTCCGGAAAGGATAACGCCATGGCCGACATGCTTTCGAAAGCAAGGTTCAACAACGAAAACGACATGGTTTCGGATGACGAAGAAGTCGGCGAGGACTTCTTCGGGTCGGCTAATGTGACGACGAAGGAAGGGGACACTCCGGCGCTTAACGAATTTGACGAAAGCAGGTACGACGGGGAGTGGCTCCAAATCGGGAGGTTCCTACGGACGATGATGCCGGACGCAGCATGGACGAGAGAAGAGGCGAGCCGGGTACGGAAGAAGGCATACCGATTCTTCTTGCGGGACAAGTGCATATGGAGGCACTCTAAGAAGAGAAACGGCATCCCGCTCCGAGTAGTGACAAAGAAAGAAGAATAGGAGAAACTACAGGCAGCATTTCACGAGAGTCCCTAGGCCGGGCACCGCGGAACGTGGACCACGTTCGAGAAGCTGAAGGAGAAGTACTGGTGGTTGGGGCTATACCAGGACGTGCATCGGTTCGTAACGACTTGCGAAAGCTGTCAGATGCACTCCATAGTCTGACATCGGGACGAGCTACACCCGACCTACCCGTCTACAGTCCATTTCAAGTGGATGGTGGACTTGGTGACGATGCTGATGGGGGCAGGACAGATGCGATACCTGGTGCTTGCACGGGAAGACTTAACGAACCAGGTGGAAGGCCGTGCACTTCAGAACAGGACAACCGCGGCGGTATGCTGGTTCCTGATCGAAGAGGTAGTATGTCGGTACGGGTGCATCGGGAGGATCATGGCGGACCAGGGAGAGCTGGATGCATGGGAAGCTGAGGAGTTGTTCGACCGGCTAGGCGTCAAACTCTCCCTCACTACGGCGTACAATCCGGAGGTGAACGGGAAGGTAGTGCTGAGAACTCGTCGTTCCTTATGTCTGACGCTCGGCCACAACCGAGATTCTTTTCATACACAGAAAAATAGGTAATGAAACGCGACACAAAGGGGAGAAATGGTACACAGGAGGTTTACGTGGAAAACCCCAAAATAAGGGAAAAACCACGGCAGCCCACAGGCTGCAAACTGTCACTATGTAGGAATATACAACAGTGAGTTCACTGAGGCAACGACCTCGTGCTCTCAGATCTTCACCACAGGCGGAGGTTAAAACAGAGGCAACGACCTCGTCTCTCTCTCTCTCTCTCTCTCTCTCTCTGTACAGTTACGCGCTCTCGCTTCTTCTTGCACCAACAAGGAAGAATAACAACAACAGAAACGACCCCACTAAAAGTTTGCCCTAAGTCATATTTATACTAATATGACTTTTCGGCTATTTACAAATGTAGCCTCGATGGGCTCTCAGAAACATATTTACGAATATGTCTCTTCCTCCGGTTCATACCGGGCCTGCACCATCCGGCTCTCCGTAGTCGGGTACTCCCCATCCGGTTCATACCGGGCCTACACCATCCGGCTCTCCGTAGTCGGGTACTCCCCATCCGGTT